>NC_066888.1:9117552-9394010 GCF_022985175.1 Labeo rohita | reverse complement strand
GGATCTGCTGGGTGAGGAGGGAGATAGGGGGTTACCCGTCTCCATTCCCTCCAACAGATCCAACTGCGAACCCCAGGAATGCAGTGCCCGTTCCGCCTCGGCGAAAGCGGAACCCGCACCCTGAGGAACGCTGATGAAGGATCCCTCCTCGAAGAGATCCTTCTGGGAGCGGAGCGTCCGCAAAGGAAGCTCTTCACAATGCGGGCAATCAGCCCCCTCAAGGGCTGACGCTGCATGCTCCGCTCCCAAGCAGACCACGCACATGCTGTGTGTATCCCCGCTAGTGATGTATCGTTTGCAGGGAGGAACACACAGCCTGTAACGCGGTCCGCTTTTATCACTCGAGCCACTCTTAACAAGCGCTTTCTTCGACATTGCCCTCAAAAGAAAGTTGTGCAAACTAGCACAGAAAAACAGGGTCAATGTTTAGACAGACAATTCACACACAGAGCGCTCCGCTGAAAGACAGAAGCTGACGCCGGCCGGCTTCGCACGTGCTTTTATGCTTCCTGGTCGGTGACGTCACCCGCCCGTGACGTCCCGTTTTCTCATTGGTCAGATTTCACATGTGTTCAGAGCGTGGTTCCGCCAAAGGCGTTCCCCTAGCGTTTGCCGACGCAGCTCGAGTTCCCGAAGGGGAAACAAGGAAACATTAAACAACACACAAAACACAAGAGTGCAAAAACAAAACACCAAAACAAAACACTAAACAACATACAACACAAAGCCAAAAACACAAAACAAACAAAACAAAACACAACTAGAAAACATGAAACAACACAAAACACAAGAATGCAAAACAAGACAATATACAAAACAAAAAAACACAACAAAACAAAACAACACAAAACAAGAAAACATGAAACGACACAAAACAAGAAAGCAAAAACAAACACTTAACAAAATACAAAACCAAAAACAGAACAAATTGAAACAAGAAAACATGAAATGACACACAAAACAAAACACTGAACATTATACAAAACGAAACAAAATGAAACAAAAAAACACAAAACACAAGAAAGCAAAACAAAACACTGAACAATATACAAAACAACACTAAAAAAGAAAAACACAAGAAAACATGAAACAGCACAAAACACAAGAAAGAAAAACAAAACACTAAACAATATACAAAACTAAACTAAAAAAACAAAACAAAACAAAACTAGAAAACATGAAACAACACTCAAAACACAAGAAAGCAAAACAAAACACTAAATAATTTACAAACCAAAATACAACAAAACAAAATTAAACAACACAAAACAAAACATGAAACAACACACACAAAAAAAACAAAAAAAAAAAACAAAACAAAAACAACACACTAAACAATATACAAAACAAAATGAAACAACAAAGAACAAAACAGAAAAACACGAAACAACACACAAGAGACAAGGCAAAACAAAACACTAAACAATATTTAAAACAAAACAAAAAAAAAAATACAAGAAAGCAAAACAAAAAACTAAATATACAAAACAAACACAACAAAACTAAATGAAAGACAAAAAACATGAAACACAAAATACAAGAAAGCAAAACAAAACACTAAACAATATACAATACAAAACAAAGCAAAAACCAAAACAAAATGAAATGAAACAACACACAAAACCCAAGTACACATGAAACAATAGACAAAACACACAAAAACAAAACAGAACACTAAACAATATACAAAAAACAAAGCAAAAAAACAAAACAAAATGAAATGAAACAACACACAAAAAACAAGTACACATGAAACAATAGACAAAACACACAAAAACAAAACAGAACGCTAAACAATATACAAAACAAAGCAAAAAACAAAACAAAATGAAATGAAATGAAACAACACAAAAAACAAGTACACATGAAGCAATAGACAAAACACACAAAAACAAAACAGAACGCTAAACAATATACAAAACAAAATAAAACACAAAAACACAAAACAAAACACAAGCAAACTTGAAACAATACACAAAACACAAGAAAACAAAAACAAAACATGCTCACACACAAAAACAGGTGTTCCCTCCTCACTAGCAAAGAAAAATTTGGATTTGAGGTGAAGAAACTGATCCTAGAGCAGCAGTTAAAGGCAGCGTTATTCTACAGCTGCAATCGGAATACCCCATCATTTAATACTCCATATTCATATCACATCAAATCACAAGAATAAGCCTTCCCCAGCCTTACACACTTCAACTAAAGTCTTACATAAAGAGCCTGTCAAGTCACCTATTACTCCAGCCTTTCAGAAATTCTCCTGGCCTTTCATTAGGATGCCATATCATCTCTGATCACACCCATATGCTGCTGCGAGATCATTATTAAGCCAAAGCCAGGAGTCATGGGACAGGAGGAGGGTATGGTAAAGTAGAACAGTCATTAAGGAGGAATAGGCAGGTGTGGACGTTACCTCATTGGTCTGCCAAATTCTTTGTGACAGATCACAGCAAGGCCATCTAAAGAGAAAGTTATGACCTTGGTCAACCACTGTTATTGTTCTGACCGCATTATGACCTCCATTTCTTCCAGCAAAGCCTTATTATAAACGCATTCTCACATTTCTCTAGATGAAAAAACTAGAAATCAAAACCGAGTTGTGACGTTTAAAGAATGAACGAGCACACAAAAGGAAGAAATTGCCTTTTCATCACGACACAGTCAGAATCATGTGAAAATAATCATGCAACCATTTCATAGCATGAAGTACGCTCATTAACCATCAGAGTGAAGAGAGAGACAAGGAAGAGGAAGAAAAAGAGGGAGGGAGGAAGGAGGAGGAGGAGAGAGAAGGGAAGAGAACTGGGTCAGAGAAGGCAGAATGCAAGCTGCTCACTCTCTAATTAACTCTTCAGCATTGTTTCTATGACGTCTAATGAGTAAATACAATTGCAACAATGAGGCGCATGAGGGTTAGTGCTAACAGATATAGGTTAATCTCCCTGGGCTACATCCATCAGCTGGCTGAAACCTACAGGCAGCAGGAGGCTCCTGCTCCAAATGGCACTAGACAGCACGTGTGATATTACGTGGAAAAAAAAAAACATGATACCTCACTTGGATTTGAAGCAGTTACTTATAATGTGGGTTACAAGAATGGGTGCCCTGTACCAGTTTGTTGATGTTTTTTACTTAGTAGTCCTATATAGGTTTGACAGGTTAGTTAATTGCACTTTTCATTTTCTATGCAAGGAACAGTTCAATTCCTTATAACAGTATTATATAACATAACATAATGTAGTATAATATAATGTAATATACAACAGTTTTTTCTGGTCCTCGAATCTGATTGGCTGAGTGTGATATTCTAGTGATATCGGAACTCCTGCCGTTTCACTGTTTGTATAACTCCGTTTGCGGTATTTCTCACAGCGAGTGTCATGGCGGATGCCCAAATCCACTATAATTTTAGAAACAATACTGCTGTTTTTGTGTGTTTTAAGAATGTAGTTTTAAGAGTTTTTTGGGTGAATGTACTTGTTTAGACTTCAAATATGTGGTTTGTTAATTAAAATAACGTCTATTTGAACATTTGCTTCAATGTTTTCAGATGTGAGCTCTATGGCGAATTACAGCTGTGCCGATATACAGCCATATTGCACGGCTACGAGTGTGATATTGCTCATATTCAATACAATGTAATATAGTAGCCTATAATATATAATATAATAATATAATATATGAGCAATATCACACAAGTACTTGTGAGATATGGCTGTATATCAGCACTGCTGTGATTCAGCCATAGGTAATACAGCTATATCTCACGACTACTCGTGTGATATTGCATTTATACAACAGTTCAAAAGCGAGTGTGTAAATACATAAAAAACAATAACGAAGTGTCTTTAAAAACCATCTCTTGTGGAGAACTACTTCCTTCAGCCACTGATTCACATCTAATTTGGCAGTTGAACAGCTGAGCCCAGCCTCCGTTACTAATTCCAAAACGTCAATTTAGAACTATAGTGACGAAGGAACATTGAGTTGCTTCATTAAAAGCTTACTGTATTGCTGTATTAGAAGCAGTGTATTGTGTGTAGTAGAGTATTATGAGAGAGAAATGGTTTAAGCGAATGTGATTACCTGCATCTGATACAGCATTCATTCTTCAGCTCAATCTCATATTCACAATAATGTCCACTGAGGAAAGTGATAGGCTCTTTGTCGTACTATCCTTTCATCTGTTAAGGGTGATTTCTAAAGCTGCTTAGTGCATTTGTTGTTTGCATCTTACAAGCTGCTGTTAAAAGTAAAAATACAATACAAAAATACAAATTCAATATAAAAGTCTTTACTGCTGACTTGTAAAAACAAATATTATTTATTGAATAATAATATTTAATAAACAACAACAACAACAGGCATCATAAAAGTTGCTAGGCAATTCAAAAAGTCCAAAGACAGTGCTCTGATAGCATTGAAGTTAACTTACATAAAATATAACATTTTGTCCTCAGCCAAAACTATTTGCTCTGGAACAAATAATAGATTAATGAGACCCAAGACTGCCCGTTAGATTACCCTAGATGAATTATATCTCATGTTTAACCACTATAGAGGCATTGGAGCCAGCGGCAAATTCCAGAACATCTTGCCAAGGTAAGGCTGCTCTCAGCAGGATCATGAGTGTTGAGCGACCGCTCCAAAAACAAAGAAACAAATTTTTAAACAGACGTTAACACACTGCATATTTGAAGTCAAAACAAGTTCATTCTCGCATAAAAAAAAACTCTTAAAACTACATTCTGTGACACAAAACAGTATTATTTTTTAAATTATAGGGGATTTGGGCATGATAAAAATGGTGAAACGGCTGTTGGAGTTCTGTTGGACTCTAATATCACCCTCTTATTAGCCAACCTATAATATAATATAATATAATATAATATAATATAATATAATATAATATAATATAATATAATATAATCTTTTCATACGAAGAATATCCATCGAGTTCTAAGTACTGTTTGTCACATTAATATTAGTTGTAAAATAAAATAAAGATATTTTTATTTTATATTTATATGTTTACTTTATTTTATATTTTATATTTATTTTATCACTGATTGTTAGATTTTCATAAACTTGAATTAAGAGAAAAAAAGATACTTGACATTTACACACAAAAGTTTGGGTTTGGTAAGATTTGTTTTTGTTGTTTTTGAAAGACATCTCTTATGCTCACCAAGGCTTGAATTATTTGATCAAAACAACAGTAAAAACAAAAAATATTGTAAAATATTATTACTATATACTTTACATAAACTTTGCTACATGTTTTTGAAGATTATTTGATGAACAGAAAGTTCACAACAACAGCATGTATTTGCAATATATTTTTTGTAACATGATAAATGTATTACCTGTCACTTTAAATAATGTAATGCATCCTTGCTGAATAAAATAATTTCTTTAAAAAAAATATTTCTTACTTTTGAACAGTATACAAAAATACACACGAGATCATGTATTCTCTCAGTTTGAATGCTGGTTAAAAGATCCAAACAGTCATAAAATAAGTTTTTCAATTAGGCATGAGAGAATTGCCCCAAGCTTGATCTTGAACATGACTTTTTTTTGCTTTCATGTGTTATTCTAATTTTTTTGTTGTGTTTTGATTCTACTAAGCCGTCTCCGCTTATTTCCAGGGGGAGTATGCGGCGTCTCGAGTCTGCTATCCCACTTTCTCGCATGTAAACAGAAAATAACGAAAACACCCTCTATTCTAGATCTGTATAGCACAGTGCATTAAACTGAACCCAAAAAGCAAGGCTTGTTATCATCCAACAAGGACACTATAGAAACTAGGAAAACACCAACTAATCATCATTTAAAACTCTGCAGGATGCTTAATTATTATTAACACATCCTCCAGAGAAGGGTCATCATCATCCTTCTACTGCAAAAATCCATCTTTTACACATCCATGGCACTTCTCCATGTTCCTGGCATGTGCACAGGCATGACAAATTAAATATTAAGAGGTTCTTCATTCCAGCTCTGACAGAACATGAAATTAATAAATCATCAATTACAAGCCAATGGGATCGTGTTTTCACGAAAGCCTCGTCTTATACGAGCAGCGCTGAAGAGGAATATCAATTTGAGCGAAATTAGAACACAATATCAAAGACGAAACCAAGTGGTCCCATAGTTAGGGCCAGTTTCCAGGGTTTTCGAGATTGACTTTTAATGGCCATCTGAAGTGTGAATAATGAATGGTGATTATCACCCTGTGGAGAGAATCTATTTAAGCACCAGAGGGGAGAAAAACAAAGACATTACCGAACCTGGACCGGCTTTTGTCTTCCTACCGTCAGGTTGAAGCCGTATCGCTCAACTTCCTGTTCTCCAAAAACTACCGGTAGAACTCCCACCACTCTTTCTGCGACGCTCCACCCCATCACTCTTCCTGCCCCCTTTACTTTCTTTCTTCAAGGACATGAGAGGGAAGGCTAGGCCCCCTGCTTGGCCCTAATTGCCCATGATGAGTGCTCCACACATGAGTAGACAGACATCAGACTCCTGCTGACAGGGCCCATGCCAGGGGCCTCTCACACACACACGCATGGAGGCTAGTCTGGGGTCTTTGCCCGCTCTCTCACCTCATCCTGTGTCTCGTCTCACCTTCACCTGTCCCCATTTCACACACAATGAGATACAGTGTGCACACATGCTTTTCTCACATACAGACAAAAAAGGCCACCCAAACACTGATGCATGGATGGGTCTAAAAGCTTCAATTAGTGACAGATGTGAATAAAAACAAAGTCCTGGTGTTAATAGAGTGTGAACATCAGCCAAAATATGGACAGAATGCATTCATGTCAAGTGCAGGGCTCCAATTCCGATTAACAAGCATTTGATTCAAATCTAATTTGATTTCAATTTATATATATACACACAAACATACACACAGCACTAGCTAGCTTAGACGAACCAGTTCATAAAAGTTATTTGTTCATGAATCAGACTGCAATGGTGGCCCTGAATCATTTGGATTCATTAAAAAGCACCAGTTCATAAGAATCATTTGTTGAGAACTGGTTCATAAAAGTCATTTGTTCATGAATCAGACTGTGCTGGTTGCGCTAAATATTTCTGATCACTAAAACGAACCAGTTTATAAAAGTCACTTGTTTGTGAATCAGAATGCGCTAGTTGCACTGAATCTTTTGGATTCATAAAAAGAACTAGATCATAAGAGTCACTTGTTTATGAAATGGACTGTGCTCGTTGTGATTTTTGTTTTGTTTTGTTGATTTATTAAAACAAACCAGTTCATAAGAATCATTTGGTCATGAATCAGACATGTGCTGGTTGCGCTACATATTTTTGATCCATTAAAACAAACCAGTTCATAAGAATTATTTGTTTGTATTTGTGAGCTGAATCTTTTGAATTTATTAAAAAGAAATGGCTCATAAGAGTCATTTGTTCATGAAAGGGACTGCACTGGTTGGTCTGAATGTTGTTGATTCACTTAAAGAGAACCAGTTTATAAGAATCATTTGTTTGTGAATTAGACTGCATTAGTTGCACTGAATCTTTTCTTAGTTGCACCGGAGAACCGGTTCATACGAGTCATTTGTTCGTGAATCAGACTGTGCTGGTTGCACTAAATATTTTTGATCCATTAAAACGAACCAGTTCATAAGATTTATTTGTTTGTGAATCAGACTGCATTGGTCATGCTGAATCATTTGGATTCATTAAAAAGAACTGGTTCATAAGAGTCATTTGTGAATGAAAAGGACAGCACTGGTTGCACTGAATGTTGTTGATTCACCTAAAGAGAACCAGTTTGTACGAGTCATTTGTTTGTGAATCAGACTGTGCTGGTTGTGCTAAATATTTTTGATCTATTAAAACGAACCAATTCACAAGAGTTATTTGTTTGTAAATCAGACTGCACTGGTTGCACTCATTCTTTTGGATTCACTTAAAAAAACTGGTTAATAAGAGCCATTTGTTCATGAAACAGACTACGCTGGTTACACTAAATGTTGTTGATTCACTAAAAGAGAAGTGGTTCATAAGAGTCATTTGTTTATGAAACAGACTGCACTGGTTACACTGAATGTTGTTGATTCACTTAAAGTAAACTGGTTTACATGAGTCATTTGTTCATGAATCAGACTCTGCTGGTTGCGCTACGTGTTTTTGATCCATTAAGATGAACCAGTTCACAAGAGTTATTTGTTTGTGAATCAGACTGCATTGGTTGTGCTGAATGTTTCTGATTCACTGATTGCTCTGAAAGTTTTTAATCCATTAACAATAACCAGATTAATCTGTTTATGAAACAGACTACACTGATTACTCTGAACGTTCTTGATGCACTAAAGAGAACTTGATCATAAGAGTCAGAATTAAAAAGAACCAGTTCAATAGAGTCTCTTATTTGTGAATGATACTACACTGATTACACACTGGATTGATCTAATGATTTTAATAATCGATAACATCACGCCATTATTAGAAAATCTATATTTTTCTGATCCAGTAGAAGCAATTTAATCTCTAAAGCCACAGCAACCCATAAAGTCAGAGCAGTTCTAAGCACCGCAGCCACAGCTAACACAACTACAGAGATGAGAGGAAATTCTATTATCCATATTTCCCTCATACTTGAAATCCCATATATCCTGGGTCCTTGCCAGGGGCGGATTTTATCCGAGTTCTTATCTCTTGAAAAATCTGCTCAGAGCCAAAAACATTCACATACGTGAATACAGTTTGTTAAAGGGATTACTTAGAATGCTTTGGAGAACAGCAACTCTTTGGATTGCTTTGACACTGGATGCCGGCCAAGGGAAAAAGGGCCAGGGATGAAGAGAGAGAGAGAAAATGTACTAAAACTTTCATGATGCCTGACAGTGTGAGGCAGTTTCCAGAACTGTTACTGCACAAACTGATTACAAAGTAATGATTATTTGTCTGTGCTCGTCTTTGATATCTAATTGAAATAATTGCAGCTAATTAGCTCAAAAGACTGGCAGGAGACTGGTGACACGTGGCCTTGTAGCTTTGTGGAAGAATTCGAATAAAGTCTTTTTCAGATGTAGCCACATCTCTGAATAAAACCATCAACACCTCCAGGATTCATAAAACACAACAACTAATTTGCCATTTAACTGCCAGAATAAATTATTATGTCTGCAGCCAGCTGAGTGTTGCACTTTTTTAAGAAAAGCTTTATTTTTAGTTATTTTGTTAAATTCGTAATAGCTCTGCAAACAAGCTCCATTTAATAGCATTTAACAGAGCCAGCAATTTTGTTTTAGAAGGGCTAAGTAGGTGCAAACAAATTGCTTTTTTATTATTTCAGAGGATTTAAACTTAAACAATTGTCTATTAATTGCCTCACAATTTGCATATGGATAAAGAAAGCGCCTGAAACTTTTCCCTTTAATTAGTTAAGCAGAAGAAAGCACAACGACCTATGTGTGACCTGTCCACCGTTATGCATTTAAAGTCAGAGGTCTTCAGAGAAGCCCACCAGAGCACTATTAGCATAGCTTAACTGCATAATCAGGGCCTTCAGTGAGACTCAACACTGCTCAGCGAGCGATTCAAATGCTCAAGGTACACTGGCTGAAACTTAACACAGCTGAGTGTTACACTTCATCAAGAATTAATGTTGATCTGCAGCAGGTACTGCATATATTGGGCATTAAAGCTGAAGTGTGTTGTTTCTGAGCGACTAGCTTCAGCAAACAGAAGTGCAAAAAATAATAATGGTTTGCAAAGTCGTACATATCCAGCATATTATACATCGTATAATGAGAGAACCAATTCATAAGAGTTTTTTTCATGAATCTTACTACATAGAGTGTGCTGTGTTTAAAAAAAAAAAAAAAAAAAGTTTGCACCAATAGTCTTGTGGTTAGCGTGCCGACATATAGCGCGACTGTGCTTGCAGCGACCCGAGTTCGAATCCTGTCTTGAGGTCCTTTGCCAATCCAAAAAAAAAAAGACAGATAAAATGTCATTTGTTTGAGCATGCTGAAAACTCAACAAGAAGATTGATTTTATTGCTTTGTTTATCAAGTAGCATGGCGTTTTCAACTTATTACATTCAATTTGGACTGTAAAATTGGGTAAAATATGGCTTATTTTAGTGTAAAGATGTAGATTCACTAGCGACAGCTTAGATTCAGCTATGCGGGTGCAAATTCACACTACTGGCTATGAATTTTACATGTTGGGATGCATCAAAAAGCAATGTTTCAATAACGCCAGTGTCAGGGAAAGTAATGGATTACAATAATGCGTTACTAACTAATTGCTTTTTTTTTAGTTACTTTTTATGAAAAGTAATGCATGGCTATTTTTTTGTAACAGTAAAGCTTAAAATATACTTCAGTTTTTATGCATACGCTAGTGTATGCATACAGTCAAATGCATAGCCTTTGAAAGTACACTCAATTTGATAGTCCTTGGTGAAAAAACCAGCATGTGCTGGTAGGTATGTTTTGATGCTGGGATGCTGGTTAGGTATGTTTTGATGCTGATTTAAGCTGGTCCTTTGCTGGTTTATGCTGGTCTTTTAAGACACTGTGTCATGTTAACAGAACTTAAATTTTTATACGTTCAATTAATCATGTATAAATGTTTGCATTCATTTTCACTTTATGTAAAAGAGCAGCCTGAACATTCTTCTAAACATCTTTTATCCTGCCCCACACAAGTAAAAGACGGCCGCATTTCATATTTGGGTGAACTGGCCCTTTAACACTGTGAAAATTACAATTCACCTTTAAAAATGAGTGTTATTTAATGGCGGTCAAAATCATTACAGCCTATGAATGAATGAACATGTTATTGAATATAGTATATGAAGATGATCCCATAGGGAAGCAACTAAACTGTCGTCCGCCCGCAATCAATCCGTCCTACCCTTGTCCTTGAAGGCATGCACAGCACGAGAGCAAGTGAGAAGAGTCTCAGTAAGAAGCACAGAGTTGTGGATCCATTAATGTAAAGCCAGGCAGGCAGGGCTGTAATTTATGAGCTCTGCAGGCATTGCTTCCTCTGGCTCCCGCTCCTCAGGCTTACTGGCCCACCGCCACAAGACACCCGCCTCTTCCCACAGGCCCTCTGAAAACAGCTCAACCCCACACATCAAGTAAGACAGGCCGCCACATGTCTCGCTCTGTTCTCGGCCTTTGCAATTGCCATTTCTGGCTTCGCATGTTACGCTTTTTTTTTTTTTTGGCTGATCTCTGGCAGTGCTTTTTTAGTTTATTTTGGGGGGTTTTGTAGGAGTGTAATAATTTGTTTTCTTGACAGATTTATTACAAATTCTGATTCATCTTTCTTCAAACATGAGATCTTAATCATTTGTTTTAATCTTCAACCAATTTAACATCGCAAAAAAAAAAAAAAGGACACATAAAGCAGCTCATAAAGTATGCATGGCACTAGCAACACTAAGGTCACGAGTTTGATTCCCTGAGAATGCTTCAAAACCACTTTGGATAAATGCATTTGCCAAAATTCATAATTTTAAAATACATAAACGTAAATTAATCGAATAAAACTGATTCACTGTCTAACCACAAATTCACATCCCTAGTTCTTTAGCTCACAAAATTTGGGGATTAGAATGCGCTGTGTACTTTAATTTTATTCCGCTGTAGTTTTTATGATGTCTTCCATCATTCTGTGATTATGAACATCAACTGTTTGACATAAAAAGATTAATGACGTATTTCATTGTTTCTACTTTAAAATAATACATTTATTGCGTTACATGCCATTTCTTTATAATTATTTCAGATAGTCAACACTATAAAAGACACTTATTGAATGACAACTTCAGTGGCGTAGGCAGTAAAGTGTGTCACAGTTTTAACGCAATCGACCCGGGTTCGAATCCACTTTCAGCCAAACTCGTTCTTCTCCCTTTTCGCATCACATATCACACCAGAAAGACATTTACTTTTAATAAAATAAAGGAAAAAAGTGTCTCAGGTGTTTGTCGGTTAGGGTTAGAGATAGGTGTATAGGGAGGGTATTAATGTTCCAATAAGATAATAATATAATATAATTTACACTTAATACACTATTATTGCATAATGTTTTATAATGCACTACAATACCGAGGTCCAAATATCTGCACATAGTAGTATAAACAGCATCTAACTAATATTATGGCAAAGAAAATACTGCTATTTTTAAATAGTGTAAACAGAATCTGTAACTATTTGCATTTAGTATAAATAGCATATATTGCTATTAAAAAAGTACTGCTATTTGCACTTAGTGTGAATGGCATAGATTGGCATGAAAATACTGCTATTTTTACTTAGTGTAAATAGCATCGCTTACTTAGAAAATACCGCTATTTGCACTTAGTGTAAGTAGCATCTATTGCTAAGAAAATCCACCTACACTGACCAAAATTATTAACACAACATTTTTGCCCCCATTTTTCATGAGCTGAACTCAAAGATCTAACTCTTTTTCTATGTACACAAAAGGCCTATTTCTCTTTCACAAATCTGTCTAAATCTGCATTAGTGAGCACCTCAGCATCCAGCATCTTCACCTTCAAGATTGTCTGAGACCAGCCACCTGGAGAGCTGCTGCAACAATCGGTTTGAATAACCAAAGAATTTCTGCACAAACTGTCAGAAACCGTCTGAGGGAAGCTCATCTGCATGCTCGTCATCCTCATCAGGGTCTCGACCTCACTGCAGTTTGTCCTCGTAAACTGACTTGAGTGGGCAAATGCTTACATTCAATGGCGTCTGGCACTTTGGAGAGGTATTCTCTTCACGGATGAATCCGGGTTTTCACTGTACAGGGCAGATGGCAGACAGCGTGTATGGTGTCGTGTGGGTGAGCGGTTTGCTGATGTCAACATTGTGGATCGAGTGGCCCATGGAGGCGGTGGGGTTATGGTATGGGCAGGCATATGTTATACACAACGAACATAGGTGCATTTCATTGACAGCATTTTGAATGCACAGAGATACTTTGACGAGATCCTGAGGCCCATTGTTGTGCCATTTATCCACGACCAGCACCTCATGTTGCAGCATGATAATGCATGGCCCCATGTTGCAAGGATCACCAGATACTGACTGGTTTTCAGACCCCCCCGGTCAGTGTATTTTCACAAACAAATACAATACAATACAGCTATTTGGACTTAGTGTAAATAGCACAAATCACTAAGAAAATACTGTTATTTGCACTTAGTGTAAGTAGCATCGATCACCAAGAAAATACAGCTATTTTCATTTAGTGCAAGCAGCATTGCTCGATAAGAAAATATGCTATTTTCACTTAGGGCAAATAGCCACTGCCTTTTTTTCTGCTCCACTAGTAACATGAAACTGAACTGCAAATATAATTATTGTTTTCAAACATGTTTCAGACTCTCCCTCTTCCAGCCACTAGCCAAACAAACAGATAGTCCCGCCCTGAAGTCCCTTAATTGGTCAATGTTGCTACGTTTAGTTCATTCAGTCTGCTCAAACAAATGATGCAATTTCATCCAATTTCACTAATGGCAGTAGTGTTGCAAAAATGACACATTTCACTTCAATTTCCCAGCATGCACCATGAACAAATCAATTCATTCAAATCGTCTCATTTTGCAAAGATTCTCACTTCAAAACACTGTTTGTCATAGTATTTTCTCACTTATACAAAGAGCAAAACGCAATGTCTGTGAGTGGTATCATCACAACATCTTTTCCTATAGTTTGAGTGGATTAAAAATGAAATATTCAGCTTCCAAAACAACTCTTAACTAAATAAAACAACAGTGTGATGATTAAGAAGGGCTGCTAGAGGTAGACTGACAAGCAAATGTGAAAGGACTTCTAATACAGTACTTTTCGCACAAACTCTTCACTTGCATGTCAATCATTACTCATCTGAGCACCAAATGAAGCACTCTTGTCTCAGGTTTCTATCCCCTGCTCTTCTCTTTCTCTTATATTAACCTCTCCGCTATTGT
The DNA here is from genome assembly GCF_022985175.1 of Labeo rohita. Lineage (NCBI taxonomy): Eukaryota > Metazoa > Chordata > Actinopteri > Cypriniformes > Cyprinidae > Labeo > Labeo rohita. Next base: position 9,380,026 of record NC_066888.1, on the reverse strand, counting down.
GCAGTGGTTGCGGGCCTGATGAGACATCTAACTGTGAGTGACTGGCTGCCCCAGCTAATTTTCCAGACGGCTTATTTACAAACAAAGCGGCTGGGCAGACGGCGCACAAAGACAGCCCACGGAGGGCTCCAGAGATCCTGCGGAAGCGTGAGGGAGATTTGGCAGACGAGGAAGCTCTCTCTCCCTCCTTTTCTCAAGCGCTCACTCCCTCCCTCCATTTCCCTGCAGGCTAATTGAGCTGAGCCATGCCAGCGTAGAGAGGGTGCCCTCATGACCGCAGCGTGTGAGCGTGTGTGTCCGTGCTTCTGCGCGAGACATTGGGAGGAAGAATGTGATGCAAAGAAGAGAGATATAAGGATGCTTGCCAGACTGGCTCTACCAGAGCTTGCAAGCAAGGAATGAACAGATGTGCCTGCTGTAACTTTAGACAGATAAAGAGATGTTTGGTGCAGAGAGGAAATTACACGCCAAACTATGCTGCAAAAACAGCTGGGCTGAGAGTTGGAGGGCTACGTGGTCTAATGGAGATAGAGATGAAAAAAAATAATGCAAATGCAAGAAAAAATATTGTATTATATTATATTATATTATATTATATTATATTATATTTGTTTATGTTAACATAATAAGCATTCATAAACCTAAAACTTAACCTTAAATTAAGCTTAAAAACTGAATATATATTAAATATATGCATACATACACATTTCTATCTAGTAATCTAGTATCTGTAATTTTTTTGTATATCTATAATGTTTTTGTTATTCATATTATTTATTTAATCTAAAGTTTATTTATATATTTAAAAAAATAGTTTACCAACTAATTTCCAATAAATCAAAAAATTATTATGTTATATTATTTTATATTATAAACAACACTTAAAGCATATATACATTTAAATACACATTTATTAATAAATATTATATATTTATATTTGTATATTTCTATAATTGTATATTATTTATATAATTCTTATTAATAATAAAAATAATATGTTATTAATTATTAGTAATAATAATTAGAGTATTATTATTAATAAACAAAATAAGCACTTAACACGTGTGTGCGTATATTAAAATGTATATAAGTTTTAAGTGCTTATGTTGCTTATTCTAATATATATAAAACAATGTAATATAATTTATATATATAATTTATGTAATAATAATCAATTAATATTATTTTTAATAAATAACATAAGCACAACTTAAAACTCATACATTTAAATACTATATGTGCATTTGAATGTATTTAAATAGGTGTATTTAAGTTTTAAGTTAAGTGCTTATGTTGTTTATTATTAATATAATATAATATAATATATAATTTAATTATATTTTTGCTAATTGTATTTTTGGAATTATTGGAAATTTGCTGGCAAAAGCAAATTGTTTTAATATAAATAAAATGTAGATAAACAAATAATATTATAAATAATAAAATATAAATACACTAAAACGTATTAATAAAATACTATTTTATTATTATTATTATTATTATTATTATTATTATTATTTTATGTATGTATGTATGTATTTATTATTTGCTTGTTTGTTTATTGTCTGTAAGAAATGTACAAGGCTACAATGCATGGTCTCAAAAAACTTGAAACACAATAAAAAGACAGCTCTGCTTTTGTGAAGAAGGAAAGTCATGCAAGATCAGAAGTATATTAAGGTTAGAAATTGACTGGTTTCTCATTTTTGGGTAAACTATCTCTAGCAAACATTGTGTATACTTGATGTACCTGAGCAAAAGAGAAAATGAAAGAATATGCAATGGACAAGTTTATTTCTGCCTGAACATCTACCTTCTTAAACACTAAAAATCCAATCTGTAGGTATACGCAGGCAGACAATACGCTTTTATTCATCTGAAGACTACAGGTCCACTATTGATCTTTAAATTCGTGACTCTCATAGAGAGCAGTCAAACCTAGGAATACAAATCTATCAGCTTTCTCTTTTACTCTCTCTCTCTTTCTCTTTCTCTCTCTCTTTCTCTCTCTCGCTCTGAATGTCTGATACTTCCGTATTTGATCCGGGCCATTAGCACAGCAGAAAAATACAGTGCAGCAGTTCACAGAGTTTTGATAAAAGCTCAGAGACTAGATATGAGTCAGGCATATCTGTGGCTGTGACCTGCAGGTCCCTTTTGTTCAGGCTGATGAGTAAAAATGAGTAGAACCAATTGAAACCTTTTATTGTGATCCACTGTGGTTAATTGTGTCTAATTGCCAGGGCATATAAAACATTTAAGCTTCAACGCAGAATGAGTTCTTAATGAGTACTGCATTTTGTCTTTTTCCAATGAAAATGTCTAAAAGCATTCTTAAAGAAACATATTATTGCAAAGTAGCCTAACACTTTACAATAAAGCCAGGCTTAGACTACAGGAGTTTTAAAATCATAACCGATTATGAAATCTGGTTGCAGCACACACATAGGGAGAATCTTCGTAGACTTTCTTCCCTCAAATCTTAAACATGCACACACTGCAAGATTTTAAATTGGTGGCGCATCACACACTATAATATAGTCGAGTCTTACGATTATCATTCCAGAGAGAGCGCCTAGCGTTCTCACGAATGTTTACATAAGCTAACTAGCGCTAGCAGCTTTCTACACTCACCGGGTAAGTTCAAATCAGAGGCGATTTAACTCCAGCTCTTCTCTTTGTCCCTACGGTTGTAGTAGGTACTGGACACATCCCTGGTGAAAAAAACAGCATATGCTGGTAGGTATGTTTTGATGCTGGAATGCTGGTTAGGTAGGTTTTGATGCTGGTTTAAGCTGGTCCTTTGCTGGTTTATTCTGGTCCTTAGCTGGTTTATGCTGGTCCTTTGCTGGTTCATGCTGGTCCTTGACCAGCAACATGACCAGCAAAAACCAGCAAAGGACAAAACGCACAAAACAACCAGGGGTGCGTTTCCCAAAAGCATTGTTAGCCAACTATGGTCGCAAGTTCCGCCGTTACCAACATAGTTCAACGATTCGGTGTTTCCCGAAACCATAGTTCAAACGAACATTCGCAAACAGCGTCACAAACTTACGTGGTTGGAACTACAGCTCTCAACCTGTGGTTAGAAGCATAGTTCCTTGTTAGTAAGACTTATGGGCTCAATAAATTATTCTCTTGGACACAATAAGTAAGCTAACATGCAGTACAATATATATCTTTCACTCGATCTAAATATAAATGCATTTTATTCTATGTATTTTTAATCTTCCTCTGCAAGCGACATTTTTGCATAGTGCGCCTGTGCGTAAATGCCTACGGGAACCCCTGTGTATGACGTAGGAGGGACCACGATGAATCAAACATCAAATAAAGCGAAATGACAAGGAACAAAAAATAGTACATTAGTCACCCGATGCCATGTTTAATATAGCTGCATTTTAGAGATCTCCAATAAGTTTAATAGTATAAATTATTACTCGGTGACGTCATTAACAACAGCCCTACATTGTTGAACTAATGTGGTTCAAACGATGGAAATGCGACCTTGTTCGGGAAACAGTCGTGACTAGCTAGTTCGTTTCCACAACAATGCATCGTACTATGGAGGTTAATCAGCGAGTTATGTCGTTGTACAGGAAACGCACCCCAGAACAAGCTTTGTGATTGACTGTATAAATAGATTTGACAAGAAACCTGAGGTATATTTTTACAGACTGCTGAAAGCTTCTGAAAAGAGAAGGAAATTAATTGCTGCAATTCATAGAAACAAATAGTCTCCAGGCAGCGAAACACGGATTTGCAGTTATCATTTCATGTTAATATGTTGAATTGTGCAATAAGTCATATCCTATATATTGTATTATAGTATATCGTATTGACATCAACTAAATATTTACCATCTTAATTTTCCATAACTGGATGTTTTAAATAAACACCGACAAAAACTATATACGTTTTTTTAGCTGGACGATATGACGATATATATGTAACATTGATACAAGTGTTTACCGGGGTTTAGACCAACCTATTTTGTATTTACAAAATGAGTTCACCGGCAAATTTGCTTTATTTATATTCCCCAACGTCGTAATCAGATACATTTAAGTGTTAGAAAACACGATTCCTGGCTAAATCAATATTTATTGACCACTGGATATTTGTGAAGTTGTTAGGAACATTATATCAAGTTCAGCAACCTTTAGTTTAAACTGATTATCGTTTGTTTTACCTGCGTTTTCACATCTTCCCTATTAAATCCATTCACGCTGAGGGCTCTTTTGCCACTAAGTCAGGCTGAGGGGGCGTGTCCCGGCGGGAAAGTGACGTCAGTGCATACCCTCTATATGGGCTTGTTAAGTGATGACGTAATGCATCCACTGAACGCACCAATGAATGCTGTTTCCGGGCCCAAACCCCAACTCATTTCATTCGAGAATACTATCTCAGCAGCTGTTTATGAGCACTGTTTATTCATATTAAACATTTAAGCTAAACATTTTCAAATTTATGGTGTACACTACAGTCTCCGTACTCACAGCGTCCCAAACACAAATAATTTTTATATTTATTTTTGTTATATTTATATTTTCATTATATGGCTATCTGGGATTTTGGTATATAATTAAAGGGTAGGATTATAATTTTTTGGTAGCATTATATCACATTGTAAGTGTATAATTAGTACCGTTTCTTGTTTTCTCATGTCATCTGATAGAGTGTTTGAACCCGGAAGACACGGAAGAGGTTGACTTCAGACCTAACAAGCGAATATTATTTAATGAACCTGAGCTAAAATAAACAAGCAATTAACAATTGATTATTATTATTTAGTGATAGTTGTTCATGAGTCCATTGTTTGTCCTGAACAGTTAAACCGCTTGCTGTTCTTTAGAAAAATTATTAAAGGCCAACAAATTCTTTGTTTTTTCAGCATTTTTGTTTATTCTTTGTGTTCCTTTTTTTAACAATGACTGTATGATTTTGAGGTTCAACTTTTCGCACTGAGCACAACTCATATGCAACTATTACAGAAGGTTCAAATGCTCACTGAAGCTCCAGAAAGAAACGCAATGCATTAGCACCAGGGGTGTTAACTTTTGAACAGAATGAAGTTGTGTAGATCTTTCATATTTTGCCTAAATATCATATTATCCTGCCCTTCAGAAGCTACAGATACTTACATGCTTCACAGAAGACAAAATAAGTACAATTTAACCCTAATCTTCAAATTCAAAAATTTTCACCCCCCTGCCCTTAATGTATTGTTTTTCTTTCTGGAGCATCAGTGAGTGTTTGAACCTTCTGTAATAGTTACATATGAGTCCCTCATGTGTGAAAAGATGGATCTCAAAATCATACGGTCATTGTTGGAAAAGGTTCAAATACACAAAAAGGCTGAAAAACCAAAGAATTTGTGGACCTAAAGGATTTTTCTGAAGAACGGCAGGCAGATCAACTGTTCAGGACAAACAAGGGACTCATAAACAACTATCAATAATCAACATTCTGCATATTCTGCAAGGTGTATGTAAACTTTTGACCTCAGCTGTGGTCTAATGTAACAAATGTACTGCATGTTATTTAACGCATTAACTAATGGGACATTGTTATAAAGTGTTACCACTTAATTTAATTTAATTTGATTTACAATTAGAACATAATACAAGATACAAATTCCCGCTTGTAGAAAAGATATCATTTGCTTGTTTTTTTGTCTATTTATTGATTTATTTTACTTTACACAATTCACTGTATAAAAAAAAGAATCCTTCAAAATAATACAGTAGCCTACATTGTACTTTTTTTTCCCTTTAGTGTTGGGTAACTTTTATTTTTGTAAGCATAAATCTAACAAACCTCTAAATTATCTAGAAAGTGGTCTAAAAGAGGTTAAAAGCCAGTATATATTCTTACGTTTCATTATTTTACACTCTTCTGCTTAATTGATCTTGTTTTAAAGATGCTTATATCTTTTTTTCTTGAAAATAAGACCAGAATTTGACTAGGAAATCTTCTGTAAAAACATAAATGTCTTTTCTGTCACTTCGGATAAATTGAATGCAGTCTTGCAGGATAAAATTATAAATGTATTTATTTTATAAGTAAATAATAAATAAATAAACAGTTTTGAACTATTAACATTTGATGTGGCTAAAAGCCATATTCTCTGAAGTTTCATTATTTTACACTCTTTTGCTTAATTGATCTTGTTTTAAAGACGTTTATATATTTTTCCTTGAAAATAAGACCAGAATGTGATTAGGAAAACCATTTTCTGCAGTGTATAGTTCCATTAAATTAATCAAAACATGAATTAAATGACTGACTAATCTAAAATGCACATTTCCATGCGTTCAATTGAGTTCAGCATGAGTCTTATGGATTGAAAGCTATTCTAAGGTCAAAGAGACGTGGATTCCATATTTACAGGAGTAGTAAATGGAGGGCCTGACTGCTGATGCATTAAAATCAATTTACAGTGATTTGCTCAGAGCTAATTACTAATGCCAGACAGTATTTATAATGCACATAAAGCCTGAGCACATGTCTATCTGAACTTAAAAAAAAAAGGAAAAATAAATCAAACTAATATCGCTCTGCTCACAACTTCAAATGAAAGCGACTCAAATTAGAACTTGAATTAATTTAAACGCTATCCTTGATTAACTGGTGAAATATTTATCTGTTGATTAAAGTGTGTTTAGAAGCCACAGCCACGGGTGCTCCGGTGAGCAGGGCATTCCAGGCTTCATTTATTCATGGAGCGCACCGCACTTGTTTCATGGTGTAAATAATTTAGCGTGTGTGTACACACACACCGTAGGATAGCCTTTTAAAGGGGTCACTGGCCAATCTCTGGGAAATAATCTCATTTAAAGCAGCTCTGCTTTGTGGAATAGACTCCCGGCTGTGGGAAAGCTGGGGGTTTTAAATGTCGCCGTTTGGAGAACAGCCCCGTTGGGATGCATAAGTCGGCCTTGCGGTATCACGAGCACCTCTATAGAGGGGTGGTGTGTCGTGGTCCAAAACATCCCAGCCTTTAAAACAAAAGCAAACTGTGAACGCTGAGTGGATATCGCTCAACTCTTGTCGCAAATGATGGGCCGTCGAGTGGGTTTCTGTTCCACTGTGTCCCCATACAGCTATACATAAAGCTGCCTCACACCGGAGTGTTAATCCATCCTTATGGCAGATGAGTAATGAGTACTTTAGTGGCACGTTAGAACATAATCTATAAGCCTTAAGGGAAAGAGAGAAAAGCAAATGCAGGAACAAGTGCAAAAGCAAGAAAGAAGGATGGTATATACAATGATATAGAAAAAGCCAGAGAAAGAGAAGGGATATGGCGCCAAAGAACTCTATTAATCATCGTCAGGCCAAGGTGTGGAATTCTGCAGAATGGATTTAAATACTGACATGTGCTTAAAGGTGCAATAGGTGATTGTCTTCAGAAACATTTTTCCCGATAGCAGTCATTAAGTTAAGTGGTCTAAGTGTATTTATATATATATATATATATATTCTGTGGAAGGCGTAGGACCAAGAAATGTTTGTCCAATCAAAATGTTCGGTCCGATCATTACGATAGGCTGTCTTACCTGCCTGTCAACATATGTATTTGCATGCAGACAGCATACGCCATCAGCGCGTTCAGGAACGGTTTGCAGACAGAGCGAGAATGACAGGCAAACATCAACAACCTGATCTTCCTTCCTGGTATTGTAATACTTTTACTAACTGTACTATAAAGTGTTCTCATGGTTAATGATATGTGATGATGTAACGGCCACTAAAGCATTTACAGTAGTTTTGTGGCAGACTGACAATTGTACATGTGCATAACGTATCTGTACGTTCTGGAAAGGTGAAGAGATCACTCGCTGTACCGGCATCTGGCTCTCTTTATTTTATTTATTTCCTTTCTGTTTATGACCCGAGTTGGATGCAGGCTTGTGTACATTTTTCCTCGCTTGATTCCCATGTATGTGGACAAGTGTGTCGGTTTCTTGTCTCCCGTGCATTATTAGCACCACACAGTTTTCCTATTCTGGGCTGTTGAACATTTCAATTCAGTGTTACAATGTATTGTAGTAATAATGTCTCTGGCCGTCTAGTCTGTGTATGTAGATGCAGTCGGGAGGTGTGGCTTTGGACGGTGATTTGCAGGGAGGGTGAGACATTTGCTTTCAGTGCTATCAGGCTAAAGTTGGCATTTTCCAAGATCTCCTATTGCACCTTTAAATGATGCTGAGAGTATTTAAAGATGGCAGCATAATATAATCAAACTATCCTAAATTTTTAATAAGCAAACTGTACAATACACTACTGATCAAATGTTTTTGAAAGAAGCCTCTTATGCTCACCAAGGCTGCATTTATTTGATTAAAAATACAGTGAAAACAGTATTATAGTGAAATGTTATTACAATTACCAGTGTTAGGGGTAACGCATTACCAGTAACGTGAGTTACATAATAATATGAATTTTTTTAAGTAACTAGTAAAGTAACGCATTACTTTTGAATTTCTAATAAAGTTACTTTTTCAAATAAGTAATGCCAGTTACTTTTTTCCCGATTTATTGATTGACAAGACTCCTGTCGGGAAATTTGGAGTAAACATGATGTTACTGTATTCTAGACTAAATGTGAACATGCATTAATTCATCTCACTCACAAAAAACAGATTCAGTGTTCCTCAAAATGAATAAAAACAGTGAAATGCAAACTCAGAATATGACGCAACCCTGCAATAATTAAATATGTTAAATAAAACAAATATCCTTTATGTATTTAATTCCATTTTATTAACCAGTGTCTTTGCTGCTGACCTTTGATGATGCGGTTCAACCACACTAATAAGCAAAAATTACTTCAGATAAACTAACATTTGTGCTTCATTTTTTTTTTTATAGCTGAAGAGTGATCTGCATAAATGTACTTTTCTTTCAGCCTGAGGTGAATTCATTTAGAATAGTTTTATATTAAAAACAAAGAAGCAAGCCCTGCCCCGATTTAAAAAGTAATGCAAAAGGAACATAGCACATTACTTTCCATAAAAAGTAACTAAGTAATGTAATTAGTTACTTTTTCAGGGGGTAACGCAAAATTGTAATGCATTACTTTTTAAAGTAACTTTCCCCAACACTGACAATTACACACAGTACACACACATATATTAGGCAAACTCTATCTTTTATTTTGTATCGTTTATTTTGTATCGTTTGCCAGAATATATATATGTATACACACACACATATATATATATATATATATATATATATATATATATATATTTATTTATGTTTGTTTTGTTTAATGATACTATTTATTTAAAATAGAAATCTTTTGTAACAGTATAAATGCCTTTACTGTCACTTTGGATCAATTTAATTCATTCTTGAAAAATACAAATATTAATTCCTTTTGAAAAGTAAATAAATAAATAAATATTGTTTTTGAACTGTAAACCTTTGATATTTAATGTAATGCATTCTTGCAGAATTAAATTAAACATTTCTTTCAAACAAACATACAAACAAATAAATATTGTTTTTGAACTGCAGAACCTTTGACATGTATAACTGTGCAGAATTCTGGATTTAATTTATTTATATATATTATTTATTTATTTATTTATTTTTGTGAATTGTATGTGCAAATAGTGGTCACTTGATGAATGAAGCATGTGTAATTTCATCCAGAAACATTCTGAGTACCAATATAGCGCATATCACCGAATACAATTAGAGAACTTACGTACACATTGTGTATGTTTCCCCATTTAGGACTACACTTAGTAAGTGAGGGAAGAGACACACAGTGACATCAGGAGGGAACATCTCAGCTCTACCACACATCCCTCCTCCAAACATCTGTAAAGAAATCTCAAGCTCACGTACACACAGGCTGTGTATTCTGCAGCCCTACACCGTCTGTCCAGTCCTCATCTGTCTCTATGGCTCTGTTCCAAAACACGATGAGCTGCCATGCTGTCTACTGCTTACATACACAGCTGTCTTCAAATGCAGCATCCTAACCGAAACAGAGCCACATAAAACACTGATTTATAAAGCTATAAACTATGTGCCCTTTCACAGAAGCACCTCAAACAAAGCACACAGGAGTATTCCGAAGCTAACAATGTGATGCCTAGCCTAAGTAATAAGCAATAAGTAATAAGTAGTAAGCATAAAACCACACAGAACACAAAAGTTCCAATGAAGTGCTTTGACACAACGTTATTCTATGTTTTGATGTAATTTCCACTGAAACAGGAAGACAGGGCGGGACATATCAAGCAGCCATGCCCGCTTTTTTAAATAGCCAATAACGTTTCATTTGTATTAGCTTAGGCCAGAGCCGCTGAGCTTGGTAAAGCTGCATTTGACAGCATATGACAGCCACAGTCTCATTCATATCGCAATAAAATATAGCATTCTGTGTAGAATTCAAATGGGTCTGATACGTTTTGTGGTCTGCTCTGATTCACATATATGACACAGCATGAGACCAGACTTCTTTTGTTCCAATAGAAAGCATAATTACACTGTCTGAATCTTTCCCTATCCCCTATATAGTGCACAACATACCATTCACCTTACAGAAAATACTAACTCAGTGAACAAGTGACCAATTTCAGCCACAGCTTCAACATCTATTTATAGTGTAGAGGGTGGGACGCTTTGGATTGTAGAGAGTGTTTGATTGGACAGAAAGTTTGATGAGAAGCAAAATCATTGATCTATACTGGCATAAGTTAGAGACTGTAAGCTTTGAATGCTTATATCTTGCAAATGCAAATTTTGTCATTGTTTTGGAGCACACTAGATTATAGATAAATTTAAGACTAACATATTCATACTAAAAGCCAAAAAACATCAATTTTGTTGAGTTAAAATTGGACATTCTTTTTTTATATATAAATTTCATAACCATGTTTATCCATGTTTATGTATAATTTGTATAGTATATGTATAATATAATTTATGTATAATTAATTTGAAATTTCAAAGGATTTCTTAATTTAATAAAAATGGTAAGTGTAGTAATAACATGGTAATAAGATGGTAATAAGATAACAATAACATGGTATTGCGCAAAACTGAAATGTTTGCACATTAACTCATTAATGAGAGGTTATCAGATGCAATGTATTTTTTGTTGGAAAAATACTAAGCTATTGTTTTATAAGCATACGTTCCAGAACTGACCCAGAATGTGAAAAAAAAAAAAAACAAACAAATTTTTTTTATGAATTTTAATGGTTAAATGGAATAGTCAATTTTATACAACAGTTCTTTCTGGTCCTCGAATCTGACTGGCTGATAAGAGTGTGATATTAGAATCCAACAGAACTCCAACAGCCGTTTCACCATTTGTAATTGTATCACTCCGTTTGCAGTGCTACTTACAGCGAGTGTTATGGCGGACGCCCAAATCCAGTATCATTTTATAAATATTACTATTTTTGTGTCACGGAATGTAGTTTTAAGAGGTTTTCAAGTGAGAATGTGCTTTGTGTCTACATTTTCGGACGTGTGGGCTTCAGGGTGTCAGCGACATTTCTGCATTTATAAAGCCGCAGAGAGAAGCCTCAACTCGGCCAGATCTTCTGGAATGTACCGCTGGCTCAAATATAGGTTATAAAGGTATTAAGCGGACGTTATTTTTAGCTTCAACAACAGCTTGACGCAGCGAACAAATGCACTGAGCAGCAAAATCACCCTTTACAGATGAAAGGATATTAACGTTACCACAAATATAACACTTTCATCGTGAATATGAATAATGAATGCTCTATCAGATGCAGGTACGTTAATCACGCTTGCTCAGTCCATCTCTCTCTCTCTCATAATACTCATTCATGATACAGTGAGGTTTCAATGCAATAATACAATAAGCTTTCAATGAAGAAACTCAACATTGCTTTGTTACTAGTTCTAAAGTGACGTTTTGGAATTAGCAATGGAGGCTTGAGCTCAACTGTTCAACTGTCAAACTTTGATTTGAATCTGTGGTGGAAGGAAGTAGCTCTGCACAAAAGAGGGCTTTTAAAGACAGTCCGTTGTTATTTTGTTTATTTACACACTTGTGCCGTCGAACTGTTGTATAAACACAATATCACACTCGTAGACTTGAGATATGGCTGTATATACAGGGAACAATTCAGACAGTGTAAATATGCTTTTCGTTGAGGCGAAGGAAGTCTGGTTTCAAGCGAACCGCCGCAGCATGCACAGTCTGCTCCGGTCCAGAGACACAACAACACAGAGCGAATCATATGCATGAATTGGCGCAGACCACAAAACGTATCAGACCCATTTGAATTCTACACAGAACACTATATAACAAGCTGTTATATAAATGAAACGCTATTGGCTATTTCAAAAAGGGGGTGTGGTTGCATTATGTCAACAAATAGAATAACGCTGCATGTTTCAGAGCACTTCAGTTGACCTTTAAATAAGTATTTTTATATTTGACATGTTGGTTACTTCGTCTACCAAGCTTTCATGTCGCAGTTCAAAATTTGAAATTACACCTCTGTAGCATTTGTTCTTCTGTGATGGGACACAGTTTCCTTTCTTTGCTATTTGTGTACCATGTGTTTAATCTATCAGGGCCATCCAGGTGTAAGGACTATCATCAGACCGGACTGATAGCATGTGTTCTCCAGTGGTTCTTTGCAGAAGCAGCCTCTTCTTATCAAGAACTATTTTCTCTGTATAGGCTACTTGATGTCTTGAGACTTTGGAGAAGCCAGCACTGCTTTATTAAGAACAGACTAAAGTCGCCATAGTTCAGGAGAAAGGAATCCATAGGGTCTTCAAGTCAGGTTTCTGGGTACAGCTGAAGCATGTAATTTGGGCACCACTGAACAAATTTGCAAAAATAACGATAGTTTTAAGGCTTCCTGAACACCCTGTGGATCTCCAGGAACCTTTTGTGGAGCTTAAGAAGTCGCTCCGATTGCATCAGATTGTAAAATCTTTTGGTTGTAATTGGAACCCTTATTTTCAAGTCTGTGTTTTAAGGAGGGAGAAGAAGGAAGAGAGAGATATAATGAGAGGGAAGGACTGAACCGTGCGGAGGGGGAGTATGGGGACTCTAAGCATGCATCTGTTCTCTTCCACTTGGCCTGTGCCCGGCACATCCCGTCTCCACGGTGATGCTCAGGGGCTCATCATCAGCACCTGTGAACAATTCATTACTATAACCTAACTGCAGGGTGTGAGTGTGTCTGTGTGACAGAGAGAGAGTGAAGGAAAGGTGGGGGTTTGGCCTGTTAGAGCCATGTGCTGCCCTGAGGGGGTGCACTCATTTGAGAGAGTGGAACAGAGAGAGAGACAGATGAACAGAAGTACCCAGGAGAGCGGAGGAGAGCCCAAACCGGTCAAGCTATTCAACAGCTTGGGCAATTTAAACAGTAGCTCACATCTTGCCAGGTTTTCTCTCTTGCTCTCGTTCTCTCAGAACGTGTGCCAGTTTTGCGTCTGTGTCAATACTACTCACTGTTTACACAGGGCATATCTGCACCTTTATTCCAGCCGAAATCTGGCTACAGGTCGTGAGCACTGCTTAAACACACACACACACACACGCGCACTCATTCCTTAGTGCAGCTCTGTATTGTGATGTTATTTTGAATCAGTGACATCACACTCATTTGTTAAATCCATTCATTCAGTGACTTGTATACACTGATTGTACAATAAAAATATATTGATTTCAGATTTAAAATTTGCATTTTTATTTGGGGGAAAATGTCAGGGTGATGCAGTCTGGTATAACATTGTTCTATTATTTCTTGGTAAAAAATATTAATAAACTGCTTCACTGCTTTAAAGGGGGCCTATTATGCAAAAAATTACTTTTATAAGGTGTTTAAACACAGTTGTGTGGCCATGGTGTGTGAAAACAACCAGACTATAATGGTAAAAATCCACCCACTCATTTTTTTATAATTCCAATAAATCATAAGCAGTCTCTTAGAACAAGCCATTCCAGCTTATCCCTACATACAAGCCATCATAGGAAAAAAGTCCCACTTGTTTTTGATGATCTCTGACCTATTAGCATAGACAAAGCCCTGTGAAAAGCAGCAGTCCGCCATTACTGGAGATATACAAGGTCAGCTCCAAAAAGGCATTACAAGTGTTGTGTTTTGGGATGCACCAACGAACATAGGAGTCTCAATAAACTTCCTCCATCTGTGCCGCTGAGGACACTGTGGTTAAATTTCATTCTTTAAGGAAATGTCCTGGAAAAATCAGTCCCCTAAACATAAGTCCCCTATATGTTCAACACCAAGGGATCAATACCAACATCAATGATCAATACCAAAAAAATTGCCTAATTGCCTTTCTGAAAGCACTTCTTGGCACTCTGTAAGGCTAATGTTGCTCAAGCTAGCATACTCTCCGCCTGTTTTCACTGATGCTGCCTTCACGTGCTACCAGAATGATCTTAAATAGGAATGTGGTAGTTAAAAATTGCATATGAAAGCAATGTGAAGTCAATCACTTGAATTTGTCGAGCTCATAATCACAACCATGGGACCAGCTATGTCATTATTTTGATCGCGCCATGCACCCGTCTGTGCAATTCATAAACACGTTTCATTTTATTTATTACACAGTACAATCAGATGACTGACTTTTAAACCGAGTATGTTTTCTGTAAGGATCATCGATGTGTACTAACTACCCTCGGACATTAAAAACAACCTGCAGCAACAGTGTTAATGTAGCCCATTTCCATGGGAAAACTGCTGACTTGGCAACATTAAGCACTGGTATGCTGTAACATGAGCTCTTGAAGCTCCGCCCTCTTCTCCAAGAGCACCAGCTCATTTTCATTTAAAGGACCAAGCACAAAAATAGCACATTTTGGCTTATAACCTAAAAGTAGCAATTTTAATAAGCTATAAAAAATGGGTAAATGTACTAACCGAAGAACTGTGGATTATTTTCATAAAAATAATACAATTTATATACTTTTTAATGTCAAACACTTATCTTGTCTTACTTACCTGTTTTTTTCTGGTTCTTGACAGTTAGGGTATGTCAAAAAACTCCCATCTCATGTTCTCCCTCAACTTCTAAATCGTTTTCCTTTTTTTTTAGGGTGTTTGATCTTCTTTGCATGTTCACTTTGTAAAGACTTTATAGCAGCTCTGTAGGATGATTTTGAAATGATTTTTGAAGTTGAGGGAGAAAATACGATCTGAGTTTTTTGACATACCCTAACTTTCTTGAACCAGAATACACAGAATTCAGGCAGAGCAAGACAAGACGAGCATATGAGATTAAAAAAGATTTTAATTGTATTTTTTCCAATGGAAATAACCGTCGTTTCTCTAGATAAGACCCTTATTCCTCAGCTGGAATCATTTACAACCACATTTGGAATCCCTTGAAACCGCATTTAAACTGCATTTTGGAAGTTCAAACTTGGGGCACCATAGCAGTCCATTATATGGAGAAAAATGGTACTGAAAAATGGTAATGGTACTGGTACTTCTGATTGGACTGAGGCTAGAATTTAGCGAGTTTGAAGTAAAAGTATTTGATGGATGTATAATATGTGTCAGGAGCATTCACTCATTCAAGCATTCAAGTATCATTATCTCATTTTTGACCAAGATGGCTTTTAGCTGGTTTTGCATCTGAACTCTTCAAATACTGTTACACAAGCATTTTCTTTCTTATCTATTTAGTTTCACTTTCAATTTTCGACAAAAAACAGCTGTGTTTATGATGATAAATTGACATATTTTTGTGCATAATGGGCGGTAAATGTGAAAGAGAAGTCAGATCCGGCCCGGAACGACCTTTTCTGCGGTGGAAATGCACGGAACGGTTCGAGAACGGACACAGGCTGGAACCCGGACCGCTATTTACTTGCGCTTCACATTTGTGCGCTGCACACAAACAGTGCACAATTTCTTTCCCTTCCTGTGCCTAAAACATTTGATTTTAAACATTAAAATCATAGTAAAATCTGAGTAAAACAGGTTCTCGATACCCAACCCTAACTGTGTCTTATGTGTTTTTAACTACTTACAAGATTTTTTCTTTATCGTAGACACTATTATGTCTTTTAAAAGGTCATCACTCGTATTAAACCCAATCAGGTTATTTGCTGCAGTCTGAAAAAGCTGGAGACACTGAACATGAAAAGTAAAGGAAAAAGTAATACAGACAGAGAGAAAAAGAAAAAGAGGGATGGAGAGCTAGAGGAATCAGAGAAGTGTGAAGCAGAGATTCGCTCCCTGGGTGAGAGTGAGAGCTTCAGAGAAATTGCATTGAAATATGGAAAATTGCCCTGCAAGGTGCCAGCAGAGAGACACTATAAAGACAGCCTCAAGATGTAGCCAATCACGTAACACATGATGTCCATGTAATGACAGATGGGCCACATTCACACTCTCTACTTTCAATATATCTCATACTCAGAGAACACATTATGCCCAACAGGCCGGCGTTTCGTTTAGCTGAGGACACGTGTAGGAAAATGCCTATGGCGACTCGCAGGTGCATGATGGCTTATGATGACTTTTCCAACACGGCCAACAGTCTAATGCAGGGGTAAACTACACATCCATGCTTTCAAAGTGATTTTTGACTGAGTTCAGTGCTTCGGGGTGCTGTGCACTACAAAGTGCCTTAAATGTAGCATATGGCGGTTGTGGTTAAAGATCTGAAAAAAAGTTGTCCTTACTACCTGGGCCTTGAATGTGGTAGTTGCGTTGCAGTCTCTGCAGGGTCAGAAAGCTCTCAGAGTTCATCAAAAATATCTTAATTTGATGAACAAGTAATTAATGACAGAATTTTCATTTTTGGGTGAACTATCCCTTTAACATGCTACAATATTTTGTGAAAAAGTTTTGCAACCACAGCTGAGTATTGATTTAAAACCAACCCACTACACAAAACTGAGCTCAAAGTGACACTGTGGGATGGAGGGCCAGGTTAGCGTAGCATTCCGCTATCTCCCAATTAAATGCAGCGTACATACCTCCTGCCAGAGCTCTGATCGCACCCTGCATTTAAAAGCCCTGCTAAGTAAACGCGTTTGGCTAAGACACATTAAACCTAGCTGTCATCACACTTAGTCAGTGCACAAACATGCTAATGCTAATTACACTGTAGGCTGTGCTTTTCCTCGCGACACTCCCTAACAGCGTAGCGGAGGTAAAGAGGCCACAGCGGGAATGCTAATGAACAGTAGCAAAACAAAGCCTTCCCTAATGACAGCTCTCAGATAACAGGGTACAGGCTGGCCAAGAAGAGAGCAGCTCTCTTTTTTTTTTTTTCCTCACCCTTCTCTTTTTCACTCTCTTCTCAGACACTGTTAATTAGACCAGCTATATTTGGAAAGTATAAGCAAAAACTAAAAGCGTGAATGCAGCACTTCCACAGATGTCGGCCGCTATAAAGGCTTATTTATGCTTTTGTTTTACTGTAGCGCGAACATCAGGGTGATTTACTGGGTTAACCCAAACATTTGTTTGACAGAAGCATTTTTCTTTTATGCATGACTCTCTAAATTGATTCTCACTTGGTCTTGGATTACACAAAATGAAGTACTGCTTAGGACTTGCTAACAAGATAAACCGACTGCCACTTTTACAGATACACAGATGATGCACCTGAGGCACATAAAAACTCACGGGATGAATTGGATACAAAAATGTATTATACAGAGCCTGCATTTTTCAAATGATGACTAGCACACGTACAAACGCAAATACATCATCACTAACGGCCCGTTTAATGGGATTTGAGCCAAAAAGAGATGACTGGAGTAAAAACGGGAGCTAAATGAGTGTTTAAAACTGCTTAACCCTCATGTTGTAAGTCCAATTTGAAAGCCTGAAATCATGCTTTAAATTATGTATGACATGACATTCCTTAATCTTATGAGAAATGATTATAAACAAAATTTGCTAACATGCTTTCAAGAAGTAGATCACCCAAAATTTGCTGAACATTTATTCACCCTCAGGCCATCCAAAATGTAGATGAGCTTGTTTCTTCATCAGAACATACTTGGAGAAATTTAGCATTACATCGCTTGCTCACAAATGCATCCTTTGCAGTGAATGGGTGCCGTCAGAAGGAGAGCTGTTAAAAACATCAAAATAATCCACAAGTAATCCACATGACTTAGGTACATCAGTTAGTTCCATCCCAAAATCCACCCACATATTTCTTTAGAACTGTTTTGGACTATTTTAGTTTGTAAACGGTGCTTGATCTGTGCGTATTTCTCCCTTGATTCAGACGAGATTTCTTTTTCACTGTAGAAAGCAATATTATGGATAAAGAATTGTTTTTGTTTTTTTAAACGTCACTATGATGAATTAGATTATTATACACAAACAGCTTGTGGATTCCTAATATAACATGTGGATTACTGTGATGTTTTTATCAGCTGTTTGCACTCTCATTCTGACGGCACCCATTCACTTCCGGCTAAATATGAGTCTATAATCCATAATAATGCTTCATCTAGTGAAAAAATCCCATCCCTAGTTGTCTTCTCACAGTAGAATTCACCAATATATTTCTTTAGATCTGTTTTGGACTGTTTTAGCTTGTGAACGGTGCTTGATCTGTGCATATTTCTCTCCTGATTCAGACATGATGAGTTTTTCACTGTAGAAAGCAATATTACGTATAGAGAACTTTTTTTCTTTTTTTTTTCTTTTTAAAGATGGAAGCAATGGTCTAATGTTAAAATGTCTTCATGATGAATTTGATTATTAAAGACATGCACTTTGTGGATTACTTGTGGATTATTGTGATTTTTTATCCAATATTATGGATAAAGAACTGTTTTTGTTTTTTTTAAACATCTCTATGATGAATTAGATTATTATAGACAAACAGCTTGTGGATTCCTAATATAACATGTGGATTACTGTGATGTTTTTATCAGCTGTTTGCACTCTCATTCTGACGGCACCCATTCACTTCTGGCTAAAATATGAGTCTATAATCCATAATAACGATTCATCTAGTGAAAAAAAAATCCATTCCTAGTTGTCTTCTCACATTAGAATTCACCAACATATTTCTTTAGATATGTTTTGGACTGTTTTAGCTTGTAAACGGTGCTTGATCGATGCATATTTCTCTCCTGATTCAGACGAGATGACTTTTTCACTGTAGAAAGCAATATTACGGATAGAGAACTTTTTTGTTTTTTTAGATGGAAGCAATGGTCTAATGTTAAAATGTCTTCATGATAAATTTGATTATTAAAGACACACAGTTTGTGGATTACTTGTGGATTATTGTGATGTTTTTATCAGCTGTTTGCACTCTCATTCTGATGGCACAAATTCACTTCTGGCTAAAATATGAGTCTATACTCCATAATAACGCTTCATCTAGTGAAAAAAGTCCATCCCTAGTTGTCTTCTCACATCAAAATCCAACCACATATTTGTTTAAAAACTCTTTTAGCTTGTAAACGTTGCTTGATCTGTGCATATTTCTCTCCTGATTTAGACAAGATGACTTTTTCACTGTAGAACGCAATATTATGGATAGAGGACATAGAGGACAATGTTAAAACATCTTCATGATAAATTACATTATTATAGACACACAGTTTATGGATTTACTTGTGGATTACTGTGATGCTTTTATCAGCTATTTGCACTCTCATTCTGACGGCACCCATTCACTGCAGAGGATCCACTGGTGAGCAAGTGATGTAATGCTTAATTTCCTCAAATCAGTTTCGATAAAGAAACAAACTTAGCTATATCTTGTACTCCCTGCGGGTGTTCAAACAATGGCTATAAAATGACCCTGAACAGAAATTATTAAATTGAATAACAGTCACATTTCCAATACCACAAACGGATGCTGCAAATCAGCTGTAATATCTGCCTGCTGGGTTTTCATTAAATCAGAAGATCATACAAAAGGACAATTTCAAAATTACTATCATTATTTTACTCATACATTACAGAAAGCATACAGCATATATACATGAAGAGGAATAAGTGAATAAAAGTATATATGAATTAAAGTGGATGCTTTTTATCGGCAGAGGTATAGAGCTCATGAGTTTCAGCACCATGGACAGCACTGCTGAAGGATACATGCGGTTGGGAGGGTGGGACCGAACACAGAGGACATTGCATGATAGATGTGTCTGATTATGATGGAAGACGCAATAAAACAGCATTGTGGATTAACTCAAGGAGAAACCAAAGGAGTGCAACATTAACATCTCTTTCTGCTCTCCTTTGTTTCTGTAGTAAGGATGTACAAAACTACATAATATCAAATTCATAATATCCAGTCAGTGTCTTACCTGAACCATAGGCCACAAAAGTACTTTTAATACGTCAAGCCAAGAATGAGCATGAAAAATAGTACAAACCCCTCCATTATCATAGATTTAGCAATGGCACTACAAGCTTAACCACCACTCCTCTTGCTTTTTGTGAACAAAAGTGGATGTAATCATAATAAACACCAGCTGAGTTACTGTATGTGTGACATCTTCAGGTGATAAATAATATATGAGAGAAAGTAAATGTCACAAAATCACTTTGTTCCATCATGACGCAGCAGAACGTAGCTCCCAGAGCACTTGAAGTTTCACCAGGTTTCATGTATTGGCCTCTTGAATTTTATTCTCAACATGATTCTTCTTTAGCCGTTGGAATAATTCACTCATGATTAATCATGATTAATTATTTTAAGGAGGATTAGTAACAGATACAGTCATTAGCAATGTACCATACACACTGCCAGCTTATATGCAGTCTACTAACATGTTTGACAAAATAACCAAGGCATTTCAACAAAACACAGTGACCAAAATTAGAGAACAGTAACCAATCTAGCAGAAAAGAAGATTACAACTAAAATTTTGGAGGGTTACAGCTGTCAGAAATTAGTGGGAAGTGTAGAGGCCCTTGCTTTGAATGACTTCAGCACATCTGCGGCCACAGGACATGACTAGTTTCTTACACCGCGCTGGTGTGATCTTGTTCCAAATTTCTTCTATTCTCTTCCATAGTTTGGTAACTGCAGTGGGTTTCTTAGCCATAACTTTGTTGCCAGGAATTTTCCAGAGATTTTCAATCGGGTTAGGATGAGGACTCTGGCTCAGCCATTTCATTATTTTAGTGTTCTTAGTTTCAAGGAACTGCTTTATCCATTTTGCAGTGTGACAGGGGCATTGTCTTGCATGAAAGTTGCAGGCTGATAGGGCAATGAATGCAGGGAAGGAACTGCTTGTTGCTGAAGGAGGTTCTGATGAACATTTACATTCACTCTGCCATGTAGCTGTAAAAGAGGCCCAACTCCTGCTGCAGAAAACATCCCTCAAACCATGACACGTCCTCTTTCGCTTTCCACTGACTTCTTTACGCACTTGGGCTTTAGTCTGTCCTCATTTCCTTAGCTTGCTCTCGTCACTAAATTGAACTTTGGACCACTTGCTCCTCAGCAAAGGTGAGCTTAGCCTTTTGATTTTTTCTGCTAATGAGAATCTTGGTCACTGCAGAGTGTGCTTTTAGCCTGACTTCTCTTAAACATCCTGAGACAGATCCTAGCACTGATCTGGCTAGCAATTCCAGCTGCAGTGCTGAACCGATTCCCCATTGAGAGTCTCTGCATTATCCTGTCTTCTTGTGCATTTGTCTTACATGGGTAGTCAGCCTTGTTAAGGAACTTGAATGAATTAGTGTCATTGTAAACCTGCAATATTCATGAAATCACATATTTAGAATGGGGTCAATGTCTTTTTGGCTGTCATCATCACAGGGTTCCAGTCACTTCAGAGCGACCTGCCATATTGCAATGAAGGAATGCTGCCAGTTAAATACAGTTTGTCATATAATTAAGGAAATTAGCACCAGGTGCCAGATTAACACCAATAACTTGGGGGTATCTGTAAGTGTTTAATTTTGATCAGTTCCCATTTAGGTTTTTTATACTGTGCTTCAGAATACAATTAATTTATATAACATGCTTAAAGATCTGTCCTTTGACTCGACAGGAATAAGCAGTGACCTTGAAAATTAGGAAATTATATGTTGTTCTCTAATTTTGATCTCTACTGTAAACAGACATGACAGACCACTAAGCAAGTAAATGAATTAATAAATGACTGAGTAAACCAGTAAATGGGTGAGCAAGTGACCAGATGAACAACTGATATAATGAATGGAAAAAGCGAAGTAGAGTATATAGCAGTGCAGGCCAAATGGCTCCATCTCATGTCCATTCAGGCGGCCGTGTTCTCTGAGATAACAATCACAAGGACATCCACCTTATGTGAGGGTTATTTAATAAGCGCCCAGCGCCTGATCGGGGCCAAACACAATTTCATCTTTAACCTGATGAGGAAATTAACATCCTCAGTGTGGCCACTCACGGAAAGACATCACAACAGGGGTGTCGCAATTCATTTGCCGTTTGGCCACACTTCCACTAACTACCCATAATTAATTAAATAATGTTGAGTAATTACAGTTACTCTCAAGCCATGGTTTCATTTGGAACTCATGATACAATTTGACCCTTTCCATCTTCTCTTCTACATCTCTCTCTCTCTCTCTGTTCTTGTAGCTTTCTTAATGCAGAGCACCACTGAGTATTCCTCTCTGTAGGAAGTCAGACAATTCCCTTTGACATTCATTTGGGAAACAATTTAAAGTAGGAAAACCAAACAGCTATTGTGAATAGGCCCTTGAGTTGTGTGAATCACCATACATAGTATTGTTTTTTTTTTTCAGAATACACACACACACCCCCATACAGTCTTTAATATAATCCAAGGATTGTGACTTCCTGTTTCTAGAAGTGCATTAGAGACAAATAACCGTGTCCACAATAAGAAAACATCTTTGAAAAAAAAAAAAAAAAAAAAAAAAAAGAAATTTTGATGTCATGTGGTGTAACCATTTGGTAAAAATAATGACATATTTTTAACCCTTTAACTGGCACTCCCATTTTTGAACACAGATGTAAAAATGTACTATCCAAACTTAAATATTTATAATTCATAAATGAAAACATTTGTAATATGATTTTGATGTACATTCTCCATGGTAATGCAATGTCTGATTTTAAAATAGCTTTGAAAGAGTGAATTTTGAGATTTTAAGTTTTTTTTTTTTAAACTGATATATAATTTCTTATGATTTCTAAAGTGTGATAGGGAAAAAGGCAACGAAGAAAGTCTTTTGTGACAAAGGTCAGAACTCCTGTTATCATGTAGATTTTTGAGGTGCACTCTTGATATATATTAATCTATTACTTTTCCTACATAATTTGTAACACTAAAATATGGTAAAATATCTATTTAGAAGTCTTTCCAATGATACACAGTTTATCGTGATTAGATTAGGATTTATTTGTAATATGGTGAAGTCCTACTGAGGGGACAGGTGACAGTTGAGAGGTTAAGACAAGTTAGAGTACAGATAAAAAAAAAAAAAAGTTTAAAAAAAAGAACATTTGTTGAGTTAACTTAAAATAATTTGTTACCTGCTGCCTTGAAATTTTAAGTTCAATCAACTCAAAAAAAGTTTAGTCAACCTGAAATGTTAAGTTGTACTAAGTGACAACTTAGATATTTGATTTGATTCAACTTACAACTTTAAGACAGCTGGGTAACAAACACAGCTAAGTTTAACAAAGCATTTTTTTAGTTTAGTCAACTCAAATATCTAAGTTGCCACTTAGTACAGCTTAACATTTCAAGTTGACTAAACTTATTTGAGTTGACTGAACTTAATTTTAAGGCAGCAGGGTAACAAATTATTTTAAGTTGACTCAACTAATTTTTTATTTTATTTTTTAAGGTGGCATTTCTTCTTTTTTAGTTTAACTTGACTAAAATAAAGTACTGAAATAGTAATTAATAAAAACTATATAGATATTTTTAAAATCAAGAAGAACTTGAGAAAACAAGAACGCAAAAATGACAAAAAGCACTACAAAATTACTAAAACTTTCAAATAAATAGGAAAGCAGAAAGTATAAAAATACATTTTAATAAAAATTAAGCACATGTACATTATAGAAAGGTGTATTGACTTTGCAAGTATGAAATACATAGACACACTTTAGTTTGGGAACCGATTCTCACTATTAACTAACTATTTACTACAATTTTGCCTCAGTAAACTTTTTTAACGGGTCTAAAATATGGTCATGCACAATCAGGCATTAATATGTGCTTTATACGTACTAATAAACAGCCAATATGCTAGTAATATTACTAGCAATATTAACTAGTTATTAATGAGAACTGGTCCTTTACAATTTTTTTTTTCCCCACCAAATTAATTGATCGAAATGAGAAATGTCACATTATTGTCTCACTATATTGTGATCCTTTAGATTTTGTTCCACAGTTGTAGGATTTTGATTAACTACTAGTTTGTATGACACGCAAACACACACACACACACACACACACACACACAAGTCTGGTCAGCTATTCTTGTAGGGACTCGCCATAGGCGTAATGGTTTTTATACTGTACAAACCATATTTTCTAACACCCTACACCAAACCTACACCTAAACCTACCCATCACAGGAAACTTTCTGCATTTTTACTTTATCAAAAAACTCATTCTGTATGATTTATAAGCTTTTGTACCCATGGGGACCTCTATTTAGGTCCCCGCCATGACACGAGTCCCCATGAGTGTATGTGTATATTCAGGTTTAAGTCCCCACCAGGATATATAAACCAAACCACACACACTTCAGTCAGAATCAATCGCTGGCCAAGCACACATCACAGCATTCGCTCCGCTCAGTCAGCAACTCTGCAGACCAGCCAGTCAGAAGGCTGCCATGGCAACCAATCCACAGCATGATGATTGGCCGAAGAAAGGCAGGACAATTTAATGTTTGCTCACGATAGTGTCATTAAATCACATACTTCCTGGAAGTAGCTTATACTATCACATTTGCATTCAGTAATTCGTCTCGCAGTCTCCCACTCTCACGCTGTTTCACCAAAGAAGTCTTCTCATCCTCGAGGGGTTACGGAAAAAATACAAGTCTCAAAATAATGAATAAACATGTAAGTCTGTGCTGACAAGTCAAGGGCAAACATTAATTAATTAATGCCAAAATGTTGGAAGTTCGTTCGGATTATTTCAAAATTTCAAGGCATTTAATTAAAAATATGCTAATTTCCAAAGCGGCGAGTGCTCGTAGTATGAAAATCATTTTGGACTACATTTCAATTACAGTCACACTACACATTCATCTCTCGCCACAGAGAGAAAAAAAGAGAGAAATTTCCACTGTCCCTGCTCCAGAAAAAGCATATGCACAGATGAAATGAAACTGTTATTAATAATAATTGAGATCCCAACTGCAGCTCTGTGAAGTGCAGCCAATCAGAGGAGACGCGAGCCAAATGAGAGACCTCGGTGATGCCGTCCAAAACAAAACATCCAGTCTTTAAGTCCTTATCTTCTTAGTGCGAAATAACAATGAGGATAATATTAATAGAAATCCCTGAAGATACGCTTTCAAGATGTAATTCAAGTGCATCCTGTTCTACTGGAAATCACTGTTTAGGGGCCATTCAAAAAAATGCAGTTCACTGTGTAAGTCCATTTCTGACTGAGAGCATAATAAAAAAATTAAACTATATGGCAAATTTTCAACATCATACTGTCACGTTTCAAAAATGTGACTTTGTAGTGTTACAATTGCAATTTTATTAAAAAAGTAATTTATAAAAATGAAACGTTCAAAAGTTTACATACACTCGATTCTTAATACTCTGTTGTTACCTGAATGATCCACTGCTGTGTTTTTTTGTTTAGTGATAGTTGTTCATGAGTCCCTTGTTTGTTCTGAACAGTTAAACTGCCGACTGTTCTTCAGAAAAATCTAATTTTGAGATCCATCTTTTCACACTGAGGACCTCATATGCAACTATTACAGAAGATTTAAAGTCACTGATGCGCCAGAAGGAAAAAGAGTCTGTTCAAAGTGAAAACTTTTGAACAGAAAGAAAATGTGTACATTTTTCTTATTTTGCCTAAATGTTATATATTTATTTTATTTAGTACTGCTCTTCAGAGGCTACAGAAGATACTTACATTGTTTAACTGTTCATGGCAAACAAAGGACTCATGAACAACTATCACTAAACAAAAAAACACAGCTGTTGATCTTTCAGGTAACAACAAAGTACTAAGGACCAAGTGTATGTAAACTTTTGAACAGGGTCATTTTTATAAATTCAACTATTGTTTTTGTTTTTTTCTTGTGGACTATATGTAAACATATTTTATGTGAAATATCTTATTCAGGTCAGGACTAAAACAATAACACTCATTTTGTATGATCCCTCTTATTTTGGTTAAATAATGAACATTTTGCAGATTCTGAAAGGGCAATGTAAACTTTTGACCTGTATCTGTATCTCAAAAGTAATTGAGACTTTAATTAATTATTTTAGAACTTACAGTATATGACTTTATCTTAAAATTGCGATGTTCTCACAGCTTTGACTATAAAAATTGTGACTCAAAATTATTTTGCATCTCACAAAATGATTGTATCACAATTATGCCTTTTTATCTCAAAATTAATTGTGGCTGTCAAAATTGTTATTTTATGTTAAAATATGATTTTATATCAAAATTGTGACTTTCTCACATCTTAGACTGTCAAATATGACTATATCTCAAAATGGTGACTGTCAAAACTGCTATTTTGTATCTCACAAAATGATTTCATATCTTGAAATTGAGACTTTCTCAGAGTCGTGACAATCAAAACTATGACATTAACATCTTAAAATTGTTATTTTTCTGTCTTACAGTCTAATTTTAGCTCAAAATCGCAACTTTCTCACAGCTTTGACTATCAAAATTGTGACTGTCAATTTTTTATTTTATGTCTTGAAACTGCAGCTTTCTCCCAGCTGTGACTATCAAAATTATGACTGTTGAGATATTTGTATCTCACAAAAGATTTTTATATCTTGAAATTGTGACTTACACAACTATGACTATCAAAATTGTGACTGTTATAATTGTTTTGTATATCACAAAATGATGCCTTTTACGATTTTCTCTCAAAATTGCAATTTTTTTATAAAAATTGCATATTTATATCTCAATATTGTGACTAGTTCTTAAAATTATGAATATATCTCATTGTTTGACTTAAAATTGTGAGTTTATACTGTCTCAATTGAAATTCGACAATTGCCACTTTATATCTAACTGATTTGAACAATTATGACTTTGTGTCTCAAAATGTAATTTCTTATTTTTAACTTTAACTAATTTAAACAGAATCCATGCAGGTTTCCCTACTTCTCTCATTCACACAAGGGAGTGCGCAAGGCACAAAATCACGGAATCCATGTTGAATGTGCGTGTGTGCTTGTATGTGTTACCCATCGTGCTGCATACTGATCTAATACATCAAGCAGTGTGTATGCTGACCTTGTCGGTTTGACTGTAGGACCTTTGAACTATTGCCCACTGGCAGAATTCACAGTATGCATCACATAATGCATCACCTCCGACTGCAATCCACCATACTGCACACAGATTGCTGCCAAACTAACAATCTCTCCCATACACAGGGAGCCAAAGACAAGTGCGCGAGAGGGAGCGATCGCATGCTTATGTTGTGTTTTGTAGAGAAATATCCCCTCTGGTAGGTTCTGACACACATGCACATGGTCTCTGACATGTTGGTCTTGATTAGCTCTTCGGGGACGGGGGCATCACAAAGGTGGAGACGTGTGGCTGTTGGCAGCATTGCGGTGAGACCGCTGGGCCAAAGAGGACCGAGCGTCAACTCAGCGTGGGGGGTTTAGCTGTTTTATATCGACGTTTGTGTGAAGGCCTTCTTCTGCTTCGATAAGCTCTGCTAGCTTCGGAGAAAGAGAGAGAGAGTGCTTTAATTGCGTCCGTCAGACTGTCAGCGCTCTTACACAGCCCATTACTGGAAAGCTTCATGCTAAAAGCATGATTGAAAACCCTACGGGTCGAACGTAGCACAGAGCAGACAAATGAACCAGAACCGTACAAAGGCATCCATGTCAGATCTTCCAGAGCAAAGCCATGTAGGGCATCAGAACTGGCTAAAGTCCTAATGATGGACACACAACTACAGCAAGGCCTGTGTACCTACTCACTGACTGTGCCAAGTAGGACGTGTTCTTGGATCCACATCTTTTCATTCTTATCAGCCAATTAGATTTAAGGGGTTAGCGTTGGGCTGATGCTTTAACAGCGGGCTTATCAACCCATCACGTCCCCCTGAATTCAGGAGTAATTGATGCTCAGGGTTGGGGTTGGAACTGTGTTTGCTGGACAAGATTGTTGTGATCTGGGAATACATCCTGTTTGGCAGCTTACCGTCCATTCTCTTGACAGAGTCAATCAAACTATGCGCAGTGAACTCAGTAGTCAGCATATAATAACCTGTAGATTTGACAGCCTGTTTGAGGTATAAAAGCTTTTTCAAGCAGTCTGAGCCAAGGCCTGAGGGGCTGTTCACTCACAATGTATTCTTGTGTTTAAAAATGTGAAAACACAGCATAATGCATAAAAAAAATAATGCATTAAAAAAAAAAAATTAAACAGCAATGCAACATCAATGGATAAAAATGACACAATGATGAGAAGAAACTGTACAGTTAAAAGCAACAATGTATTCTGCTTGAACAAGCCTTAAGAAGAACTTATTAATTAGTTCCCTCCTTTTAGCTAAATTGTGAGTTTTGTACATTTTGTGAATTTTAAAATTTGTACAACATGACCACAGTTTACTAAATTGAGGAAACAAATTAATAGGTTGTGGTAATACATTCTTAATTCATGTCCATGATTTACTGAACTAAACTAGGGAATCAATTCCTAATTCTTGGCCATAATAAGTATATTTTTGTCTGCATGTCATCTGCTGTTTTTTTAAATTTTCACTTTAATTTTTAATCATTTTCTGTACTTTTGTTATTTTTATTTTATTTATTTCCTCAAGGCAACACTTTCAATGTAATATTTACATTTTATTTTACCTCAGCTTTATTTCAAATAACAGTTTTAGTTAACAAACCTGCTGTAAACTGGAAAAACACAATTTTTAAATGCATATTTCCACCTATAAATCATCAAAGGGAAGCCCACATATGGGAAACAGGAAGCTGAGAGTGTGGCATTTGAAGTTATTCAGAAAAAATGACAATGTATTTTTTTTTTACACAGTCGAAGTATTTGTTATACATGATATACATGATTTGTGCATATCATTATTATTATTACTTTTATTAAAAATCATTTGCAATTGTAATCTTAAATCAAAAACATTAACCTTCTATCCTCCTCTCAACGACAAACTAACAAGTGATTGACAGGCGATCTGACCAATCATAACACAGACAACCAGACAGTTAATAAATGACATCAGTAGTGTCAAACTTGAAAATGGTGTATTGATGTCTTACAGCTGCTGAGACAACATACCATCTGATGTTCATTCATATGTATTTCATGCTATAACTAGAAGAAAGAGATTGATTCACGTTTAAACTACTAGAACTGAGGTGCTTCAGTGATCTGTAACATTAAAGAGCCCCAAAAATATTTATTGTTTGAATTTTTTTTTAAAAAATGAATTTGATAGCTGACACTTTGTTTCATACTAAAAGTAACCTGCTCTGTCTTGTCTGTCAGTGAGTTGTCAGTGTCCTCTTTGCTTTGCGATATATTTTTCATTGAATGATGACGCGTGGTGTGAGATCGCAATCGCCTCAGTTCAAGCAGCACGTGAACGAATTATCTCTTCCTCTTTACTACTAGTTATTGCATGAAATTAATATGAATGGATATTAGAGTTATGTTGTCTCAACCATGGAAAGACAACAATACACCAAAGTCCACTAACGTCAATCTTCTCCTGTTCGGGTTGTTTGTTGAACAAAATGGCAGATTCTGCATTATGATTGGTCAGATCACCTGTCAATCAAAGTCCCTGCGAAAGGTGAAATCTCACTCTAAATTCCAGAAACTATTTCACTCGGATATGAGTCACAATAGAAAAAATAAACTTTCACAATTTTCATTTCAACTTTTAGAACAACACATTCTCACTCCCAGTTCGTCACATATTCACACTTGGTCAGGATCCTTTGGTGTCACTTTTTAATGCTCAGGGTATCCCTTTTTCAACACTCTTGATTTTATCTTTAAAAAGCAGAGTTTTGTAAAACAGGGCATGTCTAATTCATTGACTAGCTTGGTGAAAGTTTTTAGATACTCAAAAAAAGGAACAATACCACATATTTGTTCTCTCCCCTGGGTTAAGCTTGCTCCACCATCGATTGATCATTTGGACCACACAGCTCTGAACGTAGCGTTCTCCAAAAACTTTTTCAGTGCACACTATACCTCACCAAAACCTTTTTTTACACGCTGTTGTTTTCTACCCCTCAGTGAAGCTCTTTTAAAACCCTCCAGAGGCGTCTCTCACCAGCAGTTCTTTACTCTATCTCTCTGTTTCTCTGACTCTGTCCTTCTCTTTTCTCTCATACACTGCTGATGGATTTGTGGCTAACCCCTCCAGTATTAGCAGCTATTGACTTGTGGCTGTCACTGGCCAGCTATGGCAAAACTATAGAGCACCTACCTCTCTTTCCCTGTCTGAGAACAACAATCTCCTGCATGAAGGGTCAGTGGGTTCTCAATGGACCTTAAAGAGTGTAGCTGTCTACCAGAACCCAAAATCAAATTTGTCTACTAACTCCAATCTTATTTTTATCTCCATGTCAATTACAATTGTTTCACTGCCCTAAAACAGTGTCTGAATAATTTATTCTGCCAACCCAGTTTATGCTCTAAAATATTAAAAGCACGTGTCTCAGACTTGCTGGCATCAACCATGCTAAAAATTATACAGATGTTGATTTAATTGTGCCTTTAGCAGGGTGATGAATTGAACTAGATTTGCATTTCTAGAAGGAATACCAATGTTTTCAAGGCAGCAAAAGAACAATGTTAAAGCTTTAGGTAAACGCATGTTGTAGGTTTTGATTCTTTAAAAATTAACACAGAAAAATTGATCAACTAGACAATCTTGGTATTGTAGGCTACTCATTAGCATACTCAATTGAAATGCAGTAAAACAAAAATCGGAAAAAGCACTGTAGCTCTTTAAGACCACAAGTAGCTATCTGGCTACCATACAAGAGCTCTGTAAGATTTTCTTTATGCCAAATTTACATACAATTCCGAAGAAATGTCAACAATTCCACATAATGAGCTTGACGTGAATCCCATATTCTCTCACTGAAATGTGAAGACATGAATATTTCACTTTATCCTAAATAGAATGTCAGTTTTTTCTTTTCATGTGTCAAAAAGCAGTGGCGGTTAAGAGGAATGTATGATCTACAGCGGACATGGGTAATTTGACTTAAATACAAGAGTTGGCAGCATGTACTATGGAGCTCAGCATTTGCGAGGCATATCAGCACTTGATCAAATCCGGAGGTGCAAGCTGTCTAGCGAGCAGGAGGTTCTCTGAAGACACTATCTCAGCTGATCAGAGAGAAATGTAAAAATGAGATACAGCACTGGGATTAAAGGCCTGGTGTTCTAGGTAGAGGATATTGTCACGTCAAAGAGGGATCTCAAAGAACAAGTTTTGGAATTTAATAATCCTTGATGTCTGAGGCTTGATGGATCACAACATTTACTCAAACTATAAACTATAAAGCAGGGCCGTCACCACCCAAATTAACAGAAATGGCTATATTGCCCCACCCATTATTTGAAAATCCTCTACTGCACTGCATTACACAGTGCTCTGTTTGCTGTAGGCTGACAAAAAGGTTTAAAAGGTACATTTGTGATGCGATCTAGGAAAATCCAACAAATGGTGAAATTTTATCTTTACCTGTTAGGTAGATAGCTATGATTTTCAGGAATGGAATTTTGAGAAAAACAGGTTTAAAGTGAAACGGCTTTCACTTCATGGGTTTAACTTTGTCAGGAGCGCTGTACTGCATCATCACACAAATAGATTAACGTTACCCTGAAGATGACAGTCTTCTGTTGTTTATCATTGGTGTAGTCTCTGAAATTTGATCACCCCTTGTATGTTTAGATAGCACGAATAGTGTACCTTGTAGTTTACATTTAGAAAAGCGAGAGCAGCGCAACTGTTTGTGCGCTGTGCATCAGACTCATCAGACCTCTTTAGCAACTTCATCATCCATTGTTTAGGGCACTGACATCACGGTTAAGCAGATTCACGAGAGTAAGATCGTTTAAGTGAGCAGCTACAGAACTTCAGACTGCGTTGTTCTCTTGCGTACCGCCATCTCACAAAAAAAAAAAAAAATGCATGCTGTAGTTTACACAGGACTTGCATGTAATGTGTGCATTTATACACCTTTATTAAATATGTTACATAGTTTATTTTGATAGTTTAACTGTTTTTGTGGTGTTTAAGAGTAAGCACCTCTGCAGCACGTCCTTAACATTAGGAAAAGACATTTCTAAAAAGTCATTTCTGCTTGCTGCAATAAATCGCTATTTTTCTGCACTAAACAAGTTTTCCCAGATCACATCACATTTTTAGGCTGGTCTGTCTCAGCAGTCTAACAGCGCTTGTTAACGTCAAAATTATTGCGATGACCAATCAAATTAAAGTAGGTGGGGTTTACTGTTCACAAAAGCTGAACACCAATTCAAGAGTGAAGTGTAGGTAGTTCACCCAAAAAAGACAATTCTGTCATTATTTACTCACCATCTTGTTGTTCCAAACCCGTAAGATCTTTGTTCATCTTCAGAGTGCAAATGAAGACATTTTTGATGAAATCTGAGAGCTTTCTGATCCTGCATAAACAGCAATGCAACTGACACATTCAAGGCCCAAAAAGGTAGCAAGGACATACTCTTAAAATAGTCCATGTGACATCAGTTTCGCAAGTTCAAAATCGGGGAACCAATGAAGTCCATTATATGGAGAAAAATCCTGAAATGATTTCAACAAAAACCATAATTTTTTTTACGATTGAAAGACATGAACATCTTGGATGACAAAGGGGTGAGTAAATTATTTGTAAATTGTTGTTCTGGAAGTAGACTTCTCCTTTAATTTAACAGTTTATTTTGTGTCAGTCTAACTACCACATTATAAGGAAAGGTGATTGCAAAGATTCATAAAAAAAAAGGGCTTATACACACTTCTGCTGTAAGTGAAGCTGGATCACGAATGATTCGTGCAAACATAGACAGATATATGTAGATCAGGAGGTATATTCCCTTCACAAACAAACGTAATCTACTGCATCTTCAGCGGCTCAGATGTCGGGAGTAAATGACGACCACTATGTTCATTATTACATCCAGAAACACAACACCTCAATCGCTCAATCAGAGATATTCTTGTCTAACTTACATCCCTGCTCCAGCATCGAAACAAGGAAAGTAACTGGACTGTTACAGCTGATCTTAGGTAAGACGCTCATGTCAATCAACTATCGTGGGAGCGGCCTCTGTGGGTGTGACGGCACAACGACAGGCATCCGAGAATGGCTTGATTTGAAAAAGGGGATATTATTTTTACAGATTAATTAAAAACCACTGCATGGATTTTTTATCATTACAGGGTAGATTTGTACATACACTGCCAACACACATTAATGTTCAAACAACATGAAAAAGTTTGCATCCGATGACCTCTTTAAGCACCACTCTCTGGACATTTCACTTTGAAACTGCCGCAAAACGTGCAGTAAGGTACGTAATTATGGTGTTGCAGAAATGTATGTAGAGGCACGTATTACCAATGAGCCTGGGTTGGACGTAGAACATCCAACTCTCTTAGTTCATCGTCTGTATATTCTGGTTTAAATAAGTAAGGCTGGGAAAAAAAATTGCAAGTCATCCTCTCTGTTGAAATCTTCAGACATATTTTCAAAGACTGTTTGCCTTAGCAGCGCCACACGCATGCGTTGTGTACTCTCGTGAACGTGTTGGAGACTGACACAGAATAGAGGTAATTGTTGAATAAAGTTATTTTTCTTTTCTTTGCACACAAAAAGTAGCTTCGTAAAATTATAGTTGAACCACTGATGTCACATGGACTATTTTAATGATGCTCTTACTACTTTTTGAACATGTCAGTTGTGCTGCTGCCTATGCTTTCTATGTTAGAAAACTCTTGGTTGGATTTCATCAAAAATATATTTGTGTTCTGAAGATGAACAAAGCATCTTACAGGTTTGGAATGACATGCGGGTGAGTAATTAATGACTAAATTTTCATTTTCGGGTACACTATCCCTTACTATCCCTATGCTTATCAGCAGCATGACAGGTCTTCTCTTAGTGTCGATGAATCAGATGAATTATTTTGATGCAATTTATCGATTTTCAGCCTCCCTTCTATCATTAGATGTGGTGAAACCCCTCCTACATCATTACTGCTGATTGTTAGCTTTTACAGAAGTGCACAGGCTTGAAGATCTGTCCACCCTGACAGATTGGTATTTAATGTATTTTATGCCTTGAAAACAAGGAACAATAAAGCAGTCAAAGTTCTGCTGCTGTGTGATGTGCAAAGATCAATGCCTTAGTTTCTTATTTTTGTGGCGAAAGAGAAAAGATACAAACTAACCAACCAAATTTTGTCTGAAATGTAAGCTCCTGTATATGAACTTGAATGGTGGTGTATAATTAAACTCATTACTGGATATTCAGTAAATTAAGCAACACCACCAAAATGACCTCTCGCTCTTTATCTCCTTCTGTCTCTCTCATGGTCATCACTTCCCTCTTTCGTCTCCCTAAAGAGATTCTTCAGAATTCAGAGAGTGCTGCAGGTGCGTTACAGGAGACTGCAGATCTGAGCCAGAGCAAATTCACAGTAGACACTCTGTGGAACTGAAGACGGCTGAATGTAGCTGATGGGACACCGGGACTCAGAGGCAGCCTGGACCAGACAGCCCTGCCTCAGGGACGAGGGCTAAATTAAACACATCTGACGCACAGTGACGAGATCTGACCTTTTTGTACCGGGAGCTTGAGAGAGGTCACGCACACAGGTCTGATCCAGAGAGTACGGTGGCTGTGGCTTCATAATGATGCAGTGAAGGAGACATTACCTGAGGCAAGAGCTAAGGGCAAAACCTGCTGGAATGCATTTACAATAAAACTAGTTTTTTTTTTTTTTCAAGCCACCATGAGTTAGGTCTGTTGGCCTATGGGAGAACACCTTGCTTATTAGACCTTGGCCTCAAAATGGTACTGCATTGGTGACACGACACAGCAAGTAGGGCATGATGTTGGATCAACATCCTTTTTAACATTTAACAAACTTTACAACAAAATATTGAGGCTTGCTCTGTTTACTTTAAAATGGAGCTACATACAAACATGTACAATGTATGCTACCACTAGCTAGAAGCTAATTTATTAGTTAAAAGATTTAATCATAATATTTTTTGGACTTTTTATAATATTGGGTTTTACTCAATTCAAGTAGGTTTGTACTATCAAAGCAAATAAATAAAGTTCCCTATCTGTTGGAATTCTATCGTGACGATATTAGTTAGACCTTTACAAACTCACAATTCTGACTTTTTTTCTCTGAATTACATGATATAAACTTACAATTGTGAGTTATAAAGTCAGAACTGTGAAATAAACTCTCAAAATTCTGACTTTTATTTCAGATTTGTGTGCTATAAACACAATTGTGAGAAATAGTCATATTTGTCAGATATAAGAGCAGTTGCGAGTTATAAAGTCCAGTTTTGAGGGGAAAAAATACTGATATGTTCTCAGAATTGTGAGTTTATATCTGACAGTTCTGACATAATAACTCGCAATTGCGTGTTATAAAGTCAGAATTGCAAGATATAAACTTGCAATTCTTGGAAAAAAGTCACAATTGCCAATTATAAACACACAATTCTGAGCAAAACAATTACAATTGCGTAGATATAAACTCACACTTCTGAGAAAAAAGTCACAATTGTGAGATTTAAACTCACAATTCTGAGAAAAAAGTCACAATTGTTGGTTTATATCTCGCAGTTCTGACTTTATTTCCCAGAATTGTGAGTTTATGTCTCACAACTCTGACTTTATAACTCACAATTCTAAAAAAAAGTCACAATTATGAGATATAAACTCAAAATTCGGAGAAAAATAAAATCACACTTGCATAGATATAAACTAGCAATTTTGAGGAAAAAAAAAAAACAAAAACAAAAAAAAAACAAAACAAAACAATTGCAAGATAAATTCGCAATTCTGAGAAAAAAGTCAGAATTGTTGGTTTATATCTCGCAGTTCTGACTTTATAACTCGCAATTCTAAACAAAGTCACAATTACGAGATATAATCTCAAAATTCTGAGAAAAATAAAATCACACTTGCATAGATATAAACTAGCAATTTTGAGAAAAAAAAAACACAATTGCAAGATAAATTCGCAATTCTGAGAAAAAAAAGTCAGAATTGTTGGTTTATTTCGCGATTCCCAGAGTTTATATTTCACAATTCTGAGAAAAAAGTCAGAATTCCAAATTTGTATCACACAATTCTGAGAAAAAAAGTCAGAATTGTGAGATAAAAAATGACCTTTTTTATATTTTATTTATTGGCCGAAATGGGTTTCCATACAAAAGCCTGCACACAATGTCATTTGAAGGTAAATAAATATATAAAAATTAAATAATACATTTTCAAAAATCATTCTGGAAAAAAAAACAAAAAAAAAAAAACATTGGACCTCATTCATGAAATTATATATATATTAAATATATGAGTAATTTCTGAGTAACTTGTGTTTAAAAACAGACCTCCCAGAAAACTCTCCTCCGGATTCACAAACACTTCGTAACCTTCCGATTTGATTGTTAAGCGTAATGAATTCCAATTATTTGTAAATAGGGCACACATGCACCGTCATTCACAATTAGCATAATCTCCGCCTATAAATTACAGCTACACAAAATGTACCTATGTATTTGTCCCGCCCCTCTATTTACAGCGGGGTAATAGTGACAGTGACAAGCTCTGTGTTTTAGAGTTATCAACTCCGCTATAAAAAAATAATAATAATAAATAAAAAAGAGGGCAAGGGCAAATTAACTTGTATTTATTATGACAGTGCATCATCATCAGTTTGCTAAAAAGAATTCAAAAAAGTTTACGCACCATTTACACATGATAGGAAGCAGGTGTACAAATGAACATTTTGAAAATATGAACATTTTCATGAACTATGTACAATTAAATAGAATTTAGCAGAGACATTTATTTACTTGTTTGTTTGTTTATTTATTTATGTATTTGTTTGTTTGTTATTGTAACATTAAAGGCATAGTTTACTCAAAAATGGACAAAAATTCAAACATTTTATTTGGTCCATTTTTTCATCCAAATATCACTAAAGTACACTGTTATTTTGTGCTTGAATGTCACGAGGGTGAGTAAATGGCCATGTATTTTTCATTTTTTGGTGAGCTATCCCTTTAAATTCCTAATCCCAATACCTCAACCTTCAACCTCTAGTCTTAAAGTCCTCAAACCAACTGATGCATTCAAACAGATTAGAAACACAGGCCTAGGCATAAGCTAAACCCTAAAGCTAAACAGAATGAAATGATAGGCCGATAAGAATGCCATTACAGCCCCCAAAATAAAATCTGATTGGCTGATAAGAATGTTGTTCAAGAACCAATAAGAACATTGATGAAGGAACATATACTTGGCTAAATCACATCTGCTGTCGGCATAATAAACTACTATAATGGCAGCTACTGTCACGACAAATCTCACTTAAAGCAAACAGGCAGAAACCAACAGGTCTGTGTGACATAAAAGCACATTGTAATGTCTCCAGTCTATGCTCTCTCACTCTCCATTACCGTTTCACTTCCATTTGTCGTCTCTGACTATCTGTCACTCATTTCTTCCCACCAGGAGAGGCATTTCTTGCCAAAGAGAGGGAAGGTAAAGGGAAGAGAGTGTTGCAATAGCTGGTTTCTTGTTTGTCAAAGGATTGCGGAGCTGGGGTTTGAAGTAGCACAAACTCTCAGCAGAGAAGCAGTGGTAAAAAAAAAAAAAACAAGAGAGGGAGATGTGTGAAGGTCTACTCTCAGCCCACATCTGCAGGTCACATTTTCACACTTTCTCTAAACTGTACTTTGAAGAAGAAAGAAGGCTTTTCACACACTATTGACAGAGCTACCACTCCTGTACACACATATACAGAAACCAACCACAGGACTGCTGAGCCCTAGAACCCTTCAGGTTTTTTTTTTAATTTACTCAAAAATATACAAAAAATGCAACTTGGGATCAGTAAGATTTTTAATGTTTTTTTTTTTTAAAAAAAGGTTTCTTATGCTCATCAAGACTGCATTTGATCAAAAATCCAGAAACAAACTGTAAAATTGTGAAATATTATTTCAAAGTAAAATAACTGTTTTCTACGTGAATATATTTTAAAAATGATTTTTTTTTTCATGCAAAGTTAAATTTCAGCATTATTATTATTATTATTATGACTGTAAAAACCAATTTGTTGAGTCAAATTAAAATAATTTGTTACCCAGCTGTCTTAAAAATTTAAGTTCAGTTAACTCAAAAAAGTTGAAATTTTAAGTTGTACTAAGTGACAGCTTAGATATTTGAGTTGATTCAACTTAAAATTTTAAGGCAGCTGGGTAACAAGCCCAGTTTAATTTAGCAAACCAATTTTTTGTTCAGTCAACTCAAATACCTAAGTTGTACAACTTAACATTTCAAGTTGACTAAACTTACGTATCTGAACACAGCTTTGAAGTTTAACAAACCATTTTTTTTAGTCAACTCAAATATCCAAGTTGTACAACTTAACATTTCAAGTTGACTAAACGTATGTATTTGAGTTGACTGAACTTAAGCTTTTATGTTTTTAAGTTTAATAAACCATTTTTTTATTTAGTCAACTCAAATACCTAAGTTGTACAACTTAACATTTCAAGTTGACTAAACGTATGTATTTAGGTTGACTGAACTTAAGCTTTTATATTTTTGTTTAATAAACCATTTTTTTTGTTTAGTCAACTCAAATACCTAAGTTGTACAACTTAACATTTCAGGTTGACTAAACTTGCGTATTTGAACACAGCTTTTAAGTTTAACAAACCAATTTTGTTTTACATAAGTTTAGTCAACTTGAAATGTCAAGTTGTACAACTTAGATATTTCAGTTGACTAAACTTATGCATTTGAGTTGACTGAACTTAAAATTTTAAGGCAGCAGGGTAACAAATTATTTTAATTTGACTAATTTTACAGTGTTGTGCCTTACAACTCTGCATTGTAGAAGGCAAGGTATACAGCTAAACTATTCCAATTCAGCCCAGTAAAATTTCCATTTGCTGTGAACTCTTGTCAAGCGTTCAGAAACTACTAGCAAGCAAACAATCTCTCATCTTCAGACTTGTAACTAGTTTGGCCCCTCTTAAATGCTAAACCTGATTAAACGCTGATCAAATCCACATGATCAAGCCAATCCTTTGCCTTTGAAGTACGGTCTGCCGACACCAAAAGGTACAACACACTCAGTCTTGAAAAAGCACTACAACGGCTGCATGTTTTATGAAGTCTGAAACAGAAGCGACTGGGGAGAAAGTCTCATAGGTCTGTGCGTTGCTATTATTGTCATGGCTACCTGGGAAGTGTACAGACCATGTCGCCATGGGAGGAAAACCTGTCAATCAGAGCAGGAGCTGGTTGAAAGTGTCATTTAGCAGCTTGTCAGTGACTTTGAAATGTGGACAGGTAGATGTATGTGTAGGCTTGTGTGTATGTGTGTTTTGATGAACAGCTCAACAGGGTTTGGCTGGATGACACATACTGCCGAAAGGTTGAAGGAGGCTACAGAGACACCGAAATGAGGGATTAGACGAAAGATCTGATAGAAGAGAGGGAGATAGAGTTGTTTTTGAGACAAGCCTCTATGAGTTTCTTGCTGTTTTTCAATGTTTCTCTCACTGTCCTATTAAAATTACTTGTTTCAAAACTGTTTCACCAATTGGCTAGCAATAACTAGGGATAACTGCTTTTGTTGCTGCTTTTTCATAATTTTGCACTGTAAGTAGCTTTGGATCTTTGGAAAATAAAATAAAATAAAATAAAATAAAATAAAATAAAATAAAATAAAATAAAATAAAATAAAATAAAATAAAATACAAGTACAAATACAAGTACAAATACAATTAACTACAATACAATAAAATAAATACAATACAATATTTAATAAAATATAAAATAGAATAATAAATAAACTACATAATACAATAAACTACAATAAAATAAATGAAATAGAATGCAATACAATACAAAACATTATAAAATAATAATAATGATAATAAAATAACATCTTTTTTTACCAAGTGGCTAGCAATAACCAGGGATAACTGTTTTTATTGTTGCCTTTTCATCATTTGAAAAAGCACTGTAAGAAGCTTTGGATCTACAAAAAATAAAATAAAATAAAATAAAATAAAATAAAATAAAATAAAATAAAATAAAACATTAAATAAAACCTAATAAAATAAAATAATAGAATAGAATAGAATAGAATATCAAAATAAAAAAGTAAATTACAAAATACAATATACTACAATAAAAGAAAATAAATACAATACAAAATTTATATTTTATATTAAATAAAATCTAAATGAATAAAATAAAATTAAAAATAGAATATCAAAAAAGTAAACTACAAAATACAATAGACTACAATAAACTAAACACAATACAATATTAAATAAAATCTAAATTAATAAGATAAAATAAAATAAAAATACAATCTTAAAATCTAAAATAAAATAATAAAATAAAAGAAATAATGCATAATACACCTATAATAATTACCTATACCTATAATAAAAAATACATAATACAATAAACTACAATAAAATAAATAGAATACAATACACTACAAAATTAAATAAAATCAAAATGTATAAAATAAAATAAAAAAAAATACAATATTAAATAAAATCAAATATTAAATAAAATAAAGTGTAATAATTAATGAAAATTAAATATTGAAATAAAATCTAAAACAAAATAAAATATTACAATTTAAAATAAAATAATGAAGTAAATACAATAAAATTAAATTACAATTGTAAAATAAAATAAAATGTCATTAGTAACTTGATGAACTTTTAATTATACCTTTCTTTGCATTTTAATTATACCTTTCTTTGAAACAGACATTTACATGTAACACCTATCCTGATCAAGTTCCTCGAGCTGTGATTGCATCAAGATAATCAAGGTCTCTTTGATTTTTATGAAACAAGACTTTTATAATTAGTTAAAGTATGATGCTCTACCACACTGCTGCACATCAAAGGAGCGTTGTTTATAGCCACTGACAGTTGGATTGGACAATTGGTTCATTATGTCCAGTCACATACAGCCTTGGCATTTTCCCCACATACAGTACAAAGCACAGATATATCAGATCTAATGATAATGTCTTAGTGTCAGAGTATGTCATGTCTCCCTGCCCACTCAAAGTAATCTGCAGTCGCTCCAAATCCATAAAAGTCAGACTCCACTCTGGGATTTCTCACTCCCTACTGTCTGATGAGAAAATACACACT
Source organism: Labeo rohita (assembly GCF_022985175.1). NCBI lineage: Eukaryota > Metazoa > Chordata > Actinopteri > Cypriniformes > Cyprinidae > Labeo > Labeo rohita. The sequence continues at coordinate 9,338,387 of NC_066888.1, read as the reverse complement.
ACGCTCTTACTCTTATAGCTTCATAAAATTACAGTTGAACCACTGATGTCACATGAACTGTTTTAACGATGTCCTTACTACTTTTCTGGGCCTTGAATGTGGTAGTTGCAGTTCTGTCTATGCAGAGTCAGAAAGCTCTTGGATTTTATAAAAAAATATCTTAATTTGTGTTCTGAAGACGAACAAAGGTCTAAAGGGTTTGGAACAACATGAGGGTGAGTAATTAATGACAGAATCCCTTTGACAGATTAACATCTATAGTAGTTTCCTCCTGACTTAAGAAAAAACTCACATACTCATGCAACTCACATACTCATTTCAAGCATAAATGTCATACACGAGTGACAAACAGGAAGTCAATGTGGTGCCATTGCCAATCACAAAACCACAGCTGATCTGAATTTACATTCAAAAGAGCCTCGACTAATCAACCGCCGGCACCCATATGCTCTGGCGGGAAATAATCAAATGCTAACTTTTCATTCTTCACTCCTTGCTGTACAAATCAGGCCAAATCTCATCGCCGAACAGGAGAGAGACAGAGGACGTGGAAACCGAGAGCGTTTGTTTTTAAGTGATAGCGAGGTGAATTTAGAAGAGTACACAAAGGTTACGTTTGAGACCATCATTAGTGCTCCTGCGAGACACAGCCAGGCATCTGTGAAAGTAAAGTGCTATATGGTGGTGGACACAGGGTCAGGCTTTCAAGCTGACGCTTGTGAGAAAGACCGAGCGAGAAAGCCATGGAGAAAGAGAGAACTCTGCATTCCGGCTTGCTAATTCATTTCACCCTTTTATCTATTACACAAATAACCTTTTTACGGTGTGCTAAGCGTTGAAGTCCTGATTAATGGTTTGAAGTCGGGCCCACGTTAGTGAATTTGCCACAGCCAAGTGCCAAGGTAATGGACTTATCAAGGGAGGAGGGGCTGAAGAACGAGAGTTTCTCCCATAATTCATCTGTGCATATATGCATGCATATATAGTATGTAGTTAGGCATCACATAAACACTGTGTAAGGGTAGTTGACAAATAGGTAGTAAAAAATCTTTGTAAAAGACCATTTATGAAGAAATGCTTATGTAGTGTGAAGTCTGAAGTTTGTCTCATGGTGTCCCATGGTCTTAAATTTGTCCCATGGTGTGACAGCAAAAATTAAGAGAAAAAAAATCTTAATAATATATGAATAGCATGAGAAAGATTTATCCTCATTGTTAGACACTCATTTTCATATACTGTTATTTATTTAATATGAAATTATAATTAACATCATTTTTTCCCCATGACTTGTTGGACAATTTCAAGACAAACTTTGCTGTCATCCATTCAAAACTGCTGAAACCCATGCCTTTTAAGATGTGTGATATTTATATCTGCCCTAATGCAATACTCAACTGTTTTTTTAAAGATATTTTGAGATAAAAAACAAAACAAATCTGTGGTTGTTTTATGTGTGTCACACCATAGGACATTGCGTCACACTAAAGGACAAAAATGGTAGCTATTAAAGTATTTCTATTTAATTTTGAACATGTCAAAAGAAAAGAAAGTTTAATTTTGATACAAACAATATCAACATGTTTTTTTGAATGAATTTTTTTAAACTATGTGGCTACTTTTTTAAGGCATCATTTTGATTGTATTTAATCCCTGCATCACTGTCTAAAGAGCTCCTCCCTTCTGGTGGATCCCTTTTAATTTTCTGTCTATATTTCTGTCTCCTCCCTGTTCCACTAATTTATCTCCCTCAGTTCTTTCCGTTTCAGTTTTTGAGTTTTATACTTTTTATATATTTATTTATTTATTTATTTTTTACATTTTATACTTCTTTTCATGACACTTTATAACAGTACACGTTTTCTGCAAAAACATCAAAAATAGTTTAATTATTGCATTTAAGAACACAGAAAATGATCAAAATAGAATAAAAAGGAGTTAAACAGATCTTATTTAATCATTTAAAGTGCTTCTTAAAGACACCATGTTCTCTGGTGTGACCGTACAGGCGTCACACCAGAGGACATTATCTGTTACACCATAGGACGTTTCAGCCTTTTGTGTCAATTAATGACCTTGCTACTCCAAGCTAACCTGTCATTAGCAGTTAGCAAGACACATTTGGATAATTTTTCATGATTATTTAGTTTAACATACAGTTTTTAATAAAAAAATATAATTTAGGGGTGTCAACCCAAAGGACAACAAATGTAGCACTTCTGTAGTGGTTCCAAAAACGTTAAATATTTGAACAATTCTGAGACAAAAATGGACTTGACAGGGGGCTTCAGTAACATGATCATGAGTAGGGTCCTTTAACTAATTATTTTTTTCTCTGGAATTGGCCGTTATTTAGGATAATTAAGAATGTGGTGTCAGACCAGAGGACATGGTTCTCAGAGACAAAATATATCAAGTTCCTACGCTTTCAGAAATATATGAATGAAAAAAAATATTGCCATTTACTAAAATAGACACTTGTACAAGTACACCAGAGGTATTCATTAACATTTTTATGGTTTGCTTTTAATTTAAAAAAGTTGAAATTCATTGAACCATGCTTAAAACAGTCACACCATAGGACAATTTTGAGATTTGGCTCAAACAAAAAAAAACAAGAAGAAAAAAATAATAATAATAATAACACTGCAGTCTAACACCAGGTCCATGTTAGACAAAGAAATGTTTAACCATTTACTGCATTTGAAATAACAACAATATTGGGATTGTGAAAATGCCATGTCAATTCAACTACCCATACACAGTTTCCCTACATCAAAAAATGAGTCAAATACTGTCTAGACAGAGCATCCATCATTCATCTAACTGTGTGTTTCCATGCCAGTGTCCGATTTGGAACCAAAAAGTCTGTATTTTTATTTCTCTGTAAGCGTACTAAGCATCCATGATGACTATTAGTGAGCCTGGCACTTTCCGGACAGAGACAAATGGAGACGCATCGGCTGTCACGCGAGCTGGTAAATGACGAGACGTGTTTAAGTCGGTTGGTTTTGATGCGTAAAATTATGCATATGCGCATACCGCGTGAAAACACTATCCACGTTCTGGGAGGGGACGTGGTGTACTTTTCAACTTCACAAAATGAAATATGATGCTTATAGCGCTGCTTACAGCAGTAATTGCCCAAGAGAACATCAGAGAATAAAACTTTCATGAGAGTCATCTTATATAAGTGATATTCATAAGGCTAGCTCAGTATGAAGAAGCAAGCTGGCAGCTTTGAGGAGAAGCACTCACCTAGTTTCTGCAATCTTGGACGTAATCTAAAGTCAGCGTTTGAGGAAGTGTTTAGAAAATATTTATGTTCTCAGTTTGATTTTCTGGTGGGTTCTTGAGGACACACTACAGAATTATATAATTTACTTTTATATTATAATGTGTTTTCACAAAGCGTCATCAGTTGGCCATGTTGGCGGCACAGAATGTAAACAATGCCACTGAACCGAACGAAAACTTGCATATTTTGCTGATTATTGCCATTGAAAATGGTCAATTATTGTCATGTTTTGGGCTTTACTAATTGGTCGGACCGGGTAAAAACTTTTGGAAAACACAATACTATAGACTGCCAAAAGTTATAACAACTCAAGGAGAAGAGTGGAAAAAATCATCTGAGGAACAAAAGACATTTGTCGTTGGTCAAACTGAACAAGGATTTCCAGGGCAAGAATCTTGACAACATTCGTGTTTGTTCTTATCATTTCCAGTCAGGTAGGCGAAATATTAGGCTAATATCTTAATTAATACTCCTCTTACATATTTTTACCACCTATTAACTTGAGATTTCAAAATATTGCACTCTCTCCTGCTTACTAAGTCCTTCTCTATATGAATTAGCAGCTTCCACATTTTTTTTTTTTTTTTTTGTGGTTTAGACAGCATAAATTAGCAGAACAACATATTCAGTAGCACATTAACCGTGCAATCTGTGCTGTTGTTTACACCTGAGTACTTTCATCCAGTCAGACAAAACGTGATGTCTAAAATGAAGTCCTGCTCTCATATTATGATTCACTTTGACACTTATTGCATTATGAAGTTAAATGAGTTGCAAATGTCATATTGTCTTGAAAGCTGATGCTAAAGTGTGTAGCCTAAAATGCTGTTTTTACAGGTGTCTCAAATACCTCTTCCATTGGCCAGGCATACAGATAGACCCGCCCCCAAACTCACATCATTGACTATGTCAGGCTTGTGGAGATTGCTGATACTGTTTTAATAATAATAATAAAGTTTTTAGAGAAATCTCTAAGCTGAGACAGAAGTATTTTGTTTAAAAAATGACACACTTTGGCTTAGATAAATAAATCGTCACCTTGGAATTATAAGGTTCCGTCTGCTTTCTGAGCACTTTTGAGATTCAAAGAAGCTCTTGAGCTTCAAAGTTTTTGCGTTCCATAGACTTCTGTAGATAGAACCATTTTTGTTTTTTAAAAAAAGGCCCAAAATGTACACAGCTTACAAAAGAAACATCACATAATGTAAATATTTTGTCACTGAATAAGAATATGTGAATAACTACATTTTGACAAAAATGTTAGACAGAACCTATATTCTAAGATGACGAACTGCTGGTATTGTCATAGTTGCGTAAAGGGATAGTTCACCCAAAAGCTAAAAATTCTCTAATTTTTTACACACCCTCATGTTGTTCCAACCCCCATAACTTTCACAAAATGTTGTATTTTGAAGAATTGTTGTGCATGTCTTCATGTTGAAAAGCTGTTAAAGGATTAGCTCACTTCCAGAAAAAAAAATTCCTGATAATTTACTCAACCTCATGTCATCCAGAATGTTCATATCTTTCTTCAGTCAAAAAGAAATAAAGGTTTTTGAGGGAAACATTCCAGGATTTTTTTTTCCCATGTAGTGGACTGTAATGAGGATCAACAGGTTAAAGGTGCAATTTGCAGTTTCAGTGCAGCTTTAAAGGGCTCTACATGATCCCAATCGAGGAATAAGAGTCTAATCTAGTGAAATGATCAGTCATTTTATTTAAAAAAAATGAATAAATAAATTATATACTTTTTAACCACAAATGCTCATCTTGCACTAGCCCAAATTCATGCATTGCTTAATTATGTTTGGAAAAGGTCACACACGGTTAGTTCTTTTTTATTTTCTCCTCTAATTTTAAATTCATCTGACATCAATGTTTTACCTTTTTTTTTAAAGGGTGTTTGACTTTCTTTGAACGTTCACTTTGTAAACACTGCGGTGGTACTTCTGCTTATGTCATACATGACCTTTCCTACATGATTACGTATGAAGACCCTTATTCCGTGTCTGGGATCATGTAGAGCCCTTTGAAGCTGCATTGAAAATGCAATTTGGACCTTCAACCCATTGGCGCCCATTGAAGTCCACTATATGGAGAAATATCCTGGAATGTTTTCCTCAAAATCCTTAATTTCTTTTTGACTGAAGAATGTAAGACATGAACAAATTGGGTGACATAGGGTTGAGTAAATTATCAGGAAATTTTTATTCTGGATTAAACTAATTTTATATTAGTTCCAATAATGATAGAAATATCAATAAAGAACCATTAAACTAGTCCATATGCTACTCTGTATGTTTTTTTGAAGCAGCAAATGAGAATGATTTCTGAAAAATCATGTGACACTAAAGACTTGAGTAATGAGGCAGAAAAAAAAATCAGCTTTGCATCACAGGAATAAATTACATTTATTAACTTTTTTTTTTTTTCTTTTTTGATTAAATGCAGCTTTGGTGAGTATAAGCGACTTTCAAAAACATTTTTAAAATTTTACTGACCCCAAACTTCTGAACGGTGGTTTATATTGTATATCCTTCTGCAAAATTGTGCAAGTTTGAGGCATGTCTGACTGATTCATGAGATCTTCAGACAGCTGAGACAGGACACTGACACACTGACAGAGATCCGTACACAGAGCTTACGCTGCCACAACAGAGACTCTCAGAGATGTTGAAACTACCAAAAACAGCACAGCGGCACTCTAAAAGTCGCTCGGTTTGGTTCACAAGACAGAAAGCGAGAGAAAAACACCCAGAATCTGTAAAAACAAGGTCTCTTATCCGTTCCTCCCGTTGACAACTTCAGAAACATCTTTTCCTCACAGTCACTCGTGTCTTTGTTATGACTCTTTGTAATGCTCTGGTTTAGTGCCACTTTGGCTGTGGAGGCTGTTTCTTCATGTCAATCTCTGTATCTCTCTCTCTCGTTCCTATTCTCGGGTCTTTTTTCGTTCGTTCTCTCCTTTTCTTCTGGCTGGTGACAAGCCGAGAAGAGGTTAGAGAAGACTCGAGGGAGATGTGCGCACGGAACAACACGCCAAAAGCAATCCGCCGGCTGGACTCTCCCTCGCGCGCTCGTTCTCGGATACAGTCTGTCTCTCTTTTCATCCCCATGATCTGGCCCGGAGACAGACATATGCTTCAGAACTGCTCAGAACTATTTGAGCTAGTACTTTTTGTCAGGGTATGTGTGTTGGATTTTGGAGACGTTTAACTTCTGTCACTTGCTATTATGTCCTGCTGTTCGTTTAGGGAGAGAGAGACACAGAGAGGGCTGAGTGATTCGCTCTCCCCGCATCGATTTCCTTTTCCTGTCTGAGAGCTGTGAAGCAGCTAAGTGGTGTGGGTTTGCGAACGTGTGTGTGAGTTTCGCCGTATTTTAAAAATGCAATTTCACATGGTGAGTTAGATCAATCGATTATAAAATGAGAAATATTAATCTACTTCTTTGGAACCATAACACTGAAAACTTCACTGTTAACTAAAAAATGAAGTGTGTAATTTTTCACTCTTTCTCTCATCCCAGTTTAAATTTATCAGTTGACTTTTCAAAGAGCATAAAAATGGCACTATTAAACTTGACCCTGTAAGTCGTTGTGCAATATTTGTGCTACGGACATGATTGATACCTCAAAGCAGCTTGTTGTCAAGATGTCTGCTACTACTTTTCTATGCAATCAGACCCAGCAGGTGGGCTCTTTAAATTCAGACAGTAAGTAACCACTTAGCAACCATCCAGAACACCATAGCAACCAAGTAACAACACCTTAGCCCCTACCTAGAAAACCCTAGGAGCTGCATGGCAATTGCTTATTAACACACATGACCATATATATGCACTCACATTACTTTGAATGAGAGAAAGAGCAACATGCATTATGGCGAATAAGTCCTGCCTTCTAAATAAAACAGCCAATCACCAATTGGTCATATCTCTGCAGTTCCCCTTAGAAGCTAAGGTTCCCAATAGAAACAGTCACAGTGTGTTAATACACACAATTAGGACTGACTTTTCTTGAGACCCCACAGCAACTGCATAGCAACACCATAGCCACTATCCAGAACACCCTAAAAACTACAGAGCAGGTGTTTATAAGTCACTCAGAACATCCTAGCAACTGAATAGCAAGCACATATTACTCAGAACCTCTTAGAAACCCAAATAATAATGCTGTAACAATCATTCAGAACACTATAGCATCTGTATAGCAAGCTTATCACACAGGAACCCTTAGCAACCACATACCAATACCCTCATCACCACCAGTAACATCCTAGCAACTGACTAACAAAGCGTTTCAGTCTAGCAATGACTTAGAGCACCTTAGTAACATCCTAGCCACACCCCAGAACACACTAGCAACTGGTTAACAAGCAGTTTCTGTCTAGAAAACATTCAGAAACCTTTAGCAATACACTAGCCACTCCCCAGAACACATAAACAACTGGCTAGCAAGACATTTCAGTCTAGCAATCACTCAGAACCCTGGTTTATGCTGATCATGTCCTTGACCAGCATAATGACCAGCATAAACCAGCTAAGGACCAGCTTAAACCAGCATCAAAACATACCTACCAGCATATGCTGGTTTTTGCACCTGGGTAGCCAGACCCCAGAACATACTAGCAACTGGTTAACAAGCAGTTTCAGTCTAGAAATCATTCAGAAACCTTTAGCAATACCCTAGCCACTCCCCAGAACACACAAACACCTGCCTAGTAAGACATTTCAGTCTAGCAATCACTCAAAACCCTTTCACAACATCCTAGCCACACCCTAACACACACTAGCAATTGGCTAGCAAGCTGTTTCAGTTTAGCAATCACTCAGAAACCCTTAGCAACATCCTAGTCACCCACAGTACACACCAACATCTGGCTAGCAAGATGTTTCAGTCTAGCAATCATTCAGAAACTCTTAGCAACATCCTAGCCACACCCTAATAGAAACTATCAACTGGCTAGCAAGCCGTTTCAGTCTAGCAAGAATTCAGAGCCCCTTTGTAACACCCTAACCACCCCCTGGAACACACCAGCAAGTGGCTAGCAAGCCGTTTCAATCCAATGATAATTCGGAGCCCCTTGACAACATCCCAGCCACCCCAAAACACTATCAATTGCCTCTGTTTAAGCCTAGCAATCACCCAGAAACCCTTAACAACATCCAATCACTCAGAATCTTTTAGCAACATCCTAGCCAACCCCAGAACACATTAGCAACTTGCTAGAAAGCTCTATAAATCATTCAGAACCGTTTAGCAACACCCTAACCACCTCCAAGAACACACTAGCAACTTGCTACCCTGGTGAAAAAAACAGCATATGCTGGTAGGTATGTTTTGATGCTGGTTTAAGCTTGTCCTTAGCTGGTTTGTGCTGGTCATGTTGCTGGTCAAGGATGAGCATAAACTAGCAAAGAACCAGCTTAATCCAGCATCAAAACATACCTACCAGCATATGCTGGTTTTTCACCAGGGTAGTAAGCAGTTTCTCTTTAGCAATCATTCAGAACCCTTTAGCAACACCCTAGCCACCTACCAGAACACACTAACAACTGGCTAGCAAGCCGTTTAGTCTAACAATCATTTAGAAACTCTTACCAATACCCTAGCCACCCTCAGAACACACTAGAAACTGGCTATCAAGCAGTTTCAGTCTAACAATCATGCAGAAACTCTTAACAACACCCTCTCACCCCTCAGAACACACTAGCAACTGGTTAGCAAGCCGTTTCAGTCTAGCAGTCTCTCAGAACCCTTTAGCAACATCCTAGCCACTCCCCAGTACACACTAGTAATTGGCTAGCAACTGCTTATTTGGAACTAGGGTTGCAGAAGTCCAGAAATATTTCTGAAAAATCTCCAGAAACATTACAGAATTTTTAGAAACGTTTCAGAAACGTGTGAAATGTTTCTGGAAATTTACTGGAAATTTTCTACCCCTTTGCAACCTTAACATTGCAGTGCCTAGCCACCTCCCACAATCAGCAATTCCAGCATCATAGCATGATCTGCCATTGGTTGAACAAACACGTGGTCCTGTCCCAAACTCACAACATTGGATGAGTCAGTGTTGCTGTGTCAGGATGGTTGTGACGCTCAAACAAACAGATCAATGTTTTAACAGAACCACGGAGACACAGCGTTTACACCTTTCAGGAAATTCAACCTGCATGTGACTGACTAAGAGTTGTCTGCTTAGCATCACAAAAATGACACATTTTACTTTTAACGCGAAGTGTCTCTTCAATTGAGAGTAAGTATCAATAATCACAGATCGAAAGCGATTGTGAAGCATAGTTTCTCTGTGTGCCATTCACAACATACAAGCCTGTCAATGTTATTGATACCCACTTTTGATTAAGCCTAGAAACAAACAAATTAGCAGTCAGGAGCTGCCCCTCTCTCTCTATTTCTAGGATGCTGTTGTAGTGAGAGAAACTCAGCGGTGATCCATCAGGCTTATTGAGGTCCACTGTGGAATGAGCTACAGACTTCAGACAGATTAACTGCCATTTCATTCAGAATCCTCAGAGGTGACTTTACGCTCCTCAGCTAAAACATGGCAACCGAAGAAGGTGAGAGATACAGATTCAGTTTTTTCTTCTTTATAGTTTTGTGCTAATACACAAATCATAATATACAGTAGATCTACCATATAATTTCTCAGGCCTTGTTCTACACAAACCTCTCTTTCTCGCTTTCTTTTCTCTGAATCTGCTGTCTTTTTCTTTTTTTATCGTTCTTAGTGCCAAGAGCACTCCACTTCCTGTTTTCAATCATTGATATTATTAGTGTTTAACTGTAACTGGTCATAGCCATGCTGGGCTTTTCTCATCTCTTGATGAGCTTGTAATTGTGTGTGAGCTCAACAGTCCCATCACATTGTTTGAAAAGGTCAGTATGGTTTGTGTTGATTAATAAGGCCAGATAGCAGAGGCACTTGATAGCTGATTAGACTTTGTGATCCCGCTGGTTTGACTCCAGTATTTTATTCTGATGAGAAGCATGATGCACGAGGGGGCGAGTCGCTGTGTCTTTGTCAAAGAGAGAAGATTCCCACTCCAGATGTGAAATTGCCTTTCTTTTCAAGCGGGCATGGCGGCCCATCAGCTTGAAGCACCTCTGACAGAAACACAATAACATTCTTGGAGAGTTTGTGCCGGCGGAATAGAAATCAGCCCAGCAGAGGCAGTTGGTGTAAGCATGCCTGCAAAAATGATTTGTCTTTTTCTCCTCTCTTCTCTGTGATCAATTGTATTGGACTCGGGTGAGCGTCAGAGACACCATAGGACAGACGGATCAATTCATCGGTCTGTCTGATCTCTGTCTCTTACACACGTTCCCTTTTTATTTCAAACTAGTTCTATAATCTCAGTCACTCACATTTGTGTTTTGAAGTCTTAGTCCTTTATTAGAACATGATTTGACCTGTTTTTTTGCATGTGTGTGTGAAAGCGAAAGAGAAAGAAAAAAAGAAACTGATGATCTCTGTGAAGCAGGTGATCTTTCAGTGCCACTCAAACCTTCATATATCAATCAATCACACATCCACATAAAGTCTTTGCTATATCAGTGTCGGACTTGTCGGGTCTTGTGCATCAAACAACTGCACTGTCAGTGGAAACGCCTCATGAATGAAACATGAGTTTGATGTGTGTGTGGTCAGGCTATGTGATGCTACATACTCAAAGGCTCCTGTTCACAGAGTCACCTCAGAGCTACAGATCTAAATAAGATCATCCAGACAACACAAGTTTGGCTCTCACCAAGAAGTCTTATACCAGCCACAACAAAAGCTTGCTAGGTAGATAGATTATTAGATAAAGTGATAAAAGAGACACACAGATAAAAGTGCTAATAAATAAATAAATAAATAAATAAATAAATTCTATATTTCATATTTTGCAGGAACTTTGTGTAATTCAAACTACAAAAAAATAAATAAATAAATAAGCATATAAATAAATGCTTTCTAAACAAATGAAAATGTCAAAATTCACACATTTCACATTTTCACAGTGTATTTTATAACAACAACAACAACAGCAATAATAATAATAATAATAATAAAATAATAATAATAATAATAATAATAATAATAATAATAATAATAATTCAAACGGCCACTAAATAAATAAATAAATAAATAAAGTACTTTATAAACAAATAAAACATTGTCAAAATTCTCACATTTCATTTGTGGGAATTAAGTGTATTTTATAATAATAACAACAACAACAATAAAATAATAACAATAAATAAATAACAACAACAATAATAATTAAAACTACCACCAAATAAATAAATAAAGTGCTTTGTAAACAAATTTAAAAAATGTCAAAATTCTCACATTTCACATGTTGTGGGAATTGAGTGTATTTTATAACAATAAAATATTAATGATGATGATGATGCTGATGCTGATGATGATGATAATAATAATAATAATAATATTATTATTATTATTATTATTATTATTATTATTATTATTATTATTATTATACAAATTCCAAATTACCAAACAAACAACTAGATAAATAAAGTGCCTTCTAATAAAATAAAAAAAAGTCAAAATTCCTACATTTAACATTTTGTGGGAATTAAGAGCATTTTATAATAAATAACTAAAATAAATAAATACATAAATAAATAAAAAGCCATTTCACATTTTGTAAGAATTTTGTATAGTTCATAACAACAGCATTAACAATAATTGAAACTACCACTAAATAAATAAATTGCTTCCTATACAAATAATAAATAAAAAAGGTAAAATTCCAGCATTGCACATTTTGTGTAAATTAAGTGTATTTTCTAACAATAATAATAATAATAATAACTGAATAAAATGCCATTTCAAATTTTGTGAGAACAACAGCAACAACAACAACAATAATAATAATAACAATAAATTATTATTATTATTATTATTATTATTATTATTATTATTATTATTATTATTTTAACTGTCACTAAATAAATAAATAAATAAATAAATGATGAATGAATGAATGAATGAATGAATGAATGAATGAATGAATGAATGAATGAATGAATGAAGGAAGGAAGGAAGGAAGGAAATAGCTTAAACATTGACAAAAATATGAATTATAGTGGAAACAATATTCCACTTTTTTTTATAAAGGTGTTGGTTGCTTACTACCAAACAATGGGAAAAAGTATCAGTCAATCAATCAATCAATCAATCAATCAATCAATCTTTGTGAATCATAAAACATTTGACAGTAATTTCAATTCCAAGGCAAAGCCTTTAGAATCGACTTCTCTAAAAACTCTCCAAATAAGTTGTGAGGAGGCCCTTTCACAACTCAGGCTCTGCTCACACCGCACACGCACACTCCTCATACATACATTCACTCTCTCTGTACTGCGCACACACAAGCGGCAGTCGTCAGCTGAAAGAGTGTGTATATCAGGTCCCGGGGCAAATAAACTCACCAATGTACATAATCAAACAGACAGAAGAGATAAGGCAGTGATCTTAATGTCTGAAAGAGTTCAGTCTCTTTCCGTTACCATTGCTGCTGTATCTCTGTCTCTCTCGTGTGTGTATAGTGTGGCAGAAGGGGAGACCCTAGAGGAAGTTGTCAGGTTGGCGTCTGTTTTGATTCGGAGCTGTTGACAGCAATGAGTGACAGAGACTCCACAGCAACACAACACAATTCTCATAACATCAATTATTCACACAGACACCCACCTACCCGTCTACCCACTCGCACAGACACACACTCTCTGGCGCAGCATTGCTCTCTCACACTCTCTGTATCTAACCTGGGCTTGTATCTTGCCAGTCCTGATCAGTTACAAAACAATAGCTGAACACTTTTTGCTGTGGGCAGGTGGAGTATGACAATGCACTGTACTGTCTCAACGCATTTACAGTGGCTACGTGAGGCTGGATAAGAATAGACTGCGTGCGTGCGTGTGTGTGTGTGCGGTGCTAGCGTGGCATGTAGCTGCAGGCTGTGCTTCAGGCGAGTTCTGTGTTTTAGTGCAAGTGTCACTATTAAACTCCGAGCTGCCTGTCACACACATACACACATTATACGCACACACAGTGTCCCGGTGTCTCATACACCCCGCAGAAATGACCTGTCTGAGACGAGCTAACAAATCACGGTTTTGTCTCAAGTCAGGAATGCTCTTTTAGCTCAGTTCGCTGTCTCTGAGAACAATACTCCGGTGTTATGCGAGCACAAAGCCCTGCGGCAAACCCAGGGAGAGGGAGCAGGGTATCCAAAGGGCAAAGGTAAACAGTTTATTGGGTTCTACATTTAGTTTTTCTAAAATACCCAAGATCCTGCTCAACACATGCATAAACATACATTTATAATTTAAAGACTTAGGGATATAGAGTAAATGTCCATGCATGGGCTTTGTTGGAAAATCTTGTGTTTTTCTTAATTTGAAAAAGACTCTTTTAAACTAGCTAGCTAAAAAAACAATCAGTCAATCAATCATCCAATCAACCAACCAATCAATCAATCAAAATATATTTACTAAACTTACCAAATATAACCAACTTCAATAAGTGGGAAAAAGGTGCCTCTCAAATGAATAAAATACCATATAAATGCCAGTAAATAAATAAACAAACAAACAAACAAACAGTGCAGGAATGTGGGTTAAAAGTGCAGGGACTGTGTATAGTTAAAGAAAAGGAAAGAAAGAAAGAAAGAAAGAAAGAAAGAAAGAGAAAAAGAAAGAAAATCATAATAATTAATACTACTACTACTACTAATAATAATAATAATTATGATTATGATTAATATTATTAATAAGTACTAATCTTATTAATAAATACTACTGCTACTACTACTACTACCACCACTAATAATAATAATAATAATAATAATAATTATGATAATAATAATATTATAATAACATTATTATTAATTATTATTAACACTTACCATTTAGCAGGAACTGTGTATAATAATAATAATAATAATAATAATAATATTATTATTATTATTATTATTATTATTATTATTATTAACACTTACTAACACATCTACCACAAGGACTGTAATGACTACTACTACTACTAAAAATAATAAAAATAATAATTAATATTATTATTATTATTATTAATATCATCATCATCATCATCATCATTATCATTATTATTAATTATTATTATTAACACACCATTTTGAAGGAACTGTGTATAATAATAATAATAATAATAATAATAATAATAATAATAATAGTAATAGCATTATTATTAATTATTAACACTTCACATTTAACAGGAACTTAGTTAAAATATATTAAATGAAAATGAATGACTACTACTACTACTACTAATAGTAATAATAATAATAATAATAATAATAATAATAATAATCAAAAAATCAAAATCCCCCCTAAAAAATAAATAAAAACATTTTGCCAGAACTGCATGTAGTTAGAAAAGAAAAGAAAAAGAAAAGAAAATAATAATAATAATTATTATTGTTAATATTATATTATATATTAATATATAATTATTATTATTAACACTTAACATTTTGCAGGGACTGTGTGTAGTTTCAAAAAATATGTTAAGTAAAAATAATGTTTAATAAACATTTATCACTGCTGGAGCTGTGTAGAAGAAGAAGAAGAAGAAGAAGAAGAAGAAGAAGAAGATTCAAAAGAACAAATAAATAAATAGACAGATGATGTAAATAAATACATACAACCCCTTTTTTAACTATATTATTGAACTATTCAAAATCATAACATACAATTTCTGACCACTGGGCATGTCTGAAGCTGAGATAATTAGTAGGACCTTTTAGCTTCAATAATATTGAATGATTCACCTCATGAAAATACTGTTCAGTGATGTAACCTTGTCTATCATATTCTTGTCTTTCAGCAAAGAATGGCCTCATATGCATCTCCAGATATCTGCTGACCTAACTTCCCTCTTATAATGTGGATCTCTGTCATCCATGGCATGGCACAGTGCATATAGCCTAGCAGCAATCCCTAAACCCCCCAAAATCTCCCACACACCCAAACACGCTTCCTCTCCACACATCCTTTCCTCTTTGAAGTCATGCCTACCCCCATGACGTTACAATCTCTTCTAGAGGAGAAAACCCAAGAAAGGGAATTTAGGCCGAGTTGAGACAAAGCCATCCTCATCTTTCTAAATGATAATGAGTGGAGGAAACACTCTTCCTGCCACCGTCTGACCGTGCCTTATTCTGTTATCAAAGTCTTTTTTTTATCCCACTTATTCTTTTCTCATTCAATTAAATAAAGAAGAACCTCCGCAAGTGAAGAATTCTGCTTTCTAGACATTCCTCAAACCTCAATCCCTCGACCGCAATGGCCGAATCCTAACCGAGACAATGGAATGGATGGGGGAGCATTTTTGGTTTAGAGACTCTATTTAATGAGGATGGGGGATATGACAATGGTTTGTGTGGTTAGCGGAAAAGAGGGTTTGTGGGGGTGGGAATGAGGTTTGAGCGCAAGCCATGCCAAGATTCCTGTTTAGCAAACATCATTTGCATAGGACTAATACGAACCGAGTTGTGAGTCACAGTAATTTTCATATATTTGCATACAATTAATGCCTTGCCCCATCTCCGCAATGATTGTTTCTGATGCAAAAAAAGGTAAACAAACACAGAATGAGCGGATGTAAACAGTAGTAAGCATACACAGCAGATGCGTGTACACATGACAGATAGACATGAACCAGCGGGGGCGTTACCGCAACAGCAAGGTCGGCGACAGTGTTAACTTTTCTTTGATTTTGAATGCATGCCTTACATTCAGTAACACTCTTAAGCTCTGTTCCAAATCGTAGTTAGCTGTCTAGTCTGAAGCCCATTTCAAACAGTTGCCAGCAAAATTGTTATGCGCTGTTTTGGCCCCAAAAAAAGGCGTCATATACCCAACCTCTTGAGATCAGTAGAACACCAACAATTTATTCAATTTATTCCTTGTCTCACGTAACTAGTTCCATAGGTATGTTTTTTTTTTGACATAGTAAACTTGCTCGGGAGCTCACCTGGTTCAGGGGAGTGAGGTTTACCTGCACAGGCCTCACTAGTTGGCCTTTGTTACGCTAGTCTCAGCCTCATGTCCACAGAACGTTGGCTGAACGTCTGATGCATGCGGCACACAAAATTAGTAACACTTCAGGAGTTTTGTCATTTGATTGGTTGAATTCTACAGGATTTCCGCAAGATGTTTGTGTCACGTTCTTTAACGTTCCACCTGGAAACAAAGATGTCGTGACGTCAAACCCCCTCATGGAAAAAGAAAGCCATCATGTTTCAGAACTATGACGATGAGCGCTTATAGGGATCAACTAAACGCTGGGTTTTCAAAAGTATGTGAAGTGTTTAAAGTTTGCAGCAAAATGTGTACAAGAGTTTATAGTCTATACAGTCTATAATTGTGGGGACATTTCCAAGCCCCTAAATATGGTGCGGCACAAAATGAAACGTGATTGGTTACTTTACTTGTCAGTCATATGGCCTTTTGGGCAGTCCTTGGGCATTAAAAGCAGCCAAGGATCCCTGACCTTCTGCCATAAGTATGAAGGTCTAGCTACATAAAACTGCTGTTTAAACATACATGTAATTCAATGCAGTTTATAGCTGAAATGAACACTAGTAGCAGCAAAACACCAACAATTTATTTCTTGTCACACTAAACTTGCTCATTTTGAAATTTGCATCACATAACTAGCACCATATGTATGGCTTTTCTGATATAGTAAACTGGCTTGGAAGCTCACCTGGTACAGCACTGCAGTTTCCAGCTGAAATTAACACTAGTGGCAGTAAAACTAACAATTTATTCCTTGTCACACTATAAAGTTTAAAAGTAGTGCACTAATTGTAAAGCAATTTATTTTGACATTTGCATCACATAACCAGCTCCATATGTATGGCTTTTCTGACATAGTAAACTTGAGGCAGTAAAACACCAACAATTTATTTCTTGTCACACTATAAAGTTTCAAATTGGTGCATTATTTGTAAAGCAATACATTTTGATGTTCGCATCACAGCCAGCTCTATATGTATGGCTTTTTTTGACATAGTAAATTTGCTCTGAAGCTCACCTGGTACAGCACTGCATTTCCTAGCTGAAATGAACACCACTGGCAGTAAAACAGCAACAATTTATTCCTCATCACACTATAAAGTTTCAAATTAGTGCATTGTTTCTAAACGAATGCATTTTGTCATTTGCATCACATAACCAGCTCCACATATATGGCTTTTCTGACATAGTAAACTTGCTCGCAAGCTCACCTGGTACAGCACTGCAATTTCCAGCTGAAATGAACACTAGTGGCAGCAAAACACCAACAATTTATTCCTTGTCACACTATAAAGTTTAAAATTAGTGCATTATTTGTAAACTAACACATTTTGACATTTGCATCACATAACCAGCTCCATATGTATGGCTTTTCTGACACAGTAAACTTGCTGTGAAGCTCATCTGGTACAACACTGCATTTTCTAGCTGAAATGAACACTACTGGCAGTAAAACAGCAACAATGTATTCCTCGTCACTCTATAAAGTTTAAAATTAGTGCATTATTTCTAAAATAATGCATTTTGACGTTTCCATCTCTCCACTTCGCTGTCACATCAAGGTAAATAAACAGATTAAAAACCCAAGTATGTGTTCATGTCTTTATACAAGGGCTAAGCCAGGGGAACACTGGGAACAGAGAGCAGCTCTGTGACAGCATCACATAACCAGCTCCATATTGTCACGGGGGCGGAGCAAAGCGACAGACACAGTGGGCGTGACGTCAGGCCTCGGAGAGGCTTTTATTAAACAATAAAACAAAGTGTCCAAAAAAGGGGGAAAAAGTGTCCAAAACAAAAGGGGGATCTGGTGTCCTCGAAGTGACGGGGTTCCGTGAAGGAGGGGTAGTGTTCCAAAAGGGAAGGGTCCAGGTAAGGGGCGGAGTCCGGCGGCCGCACGCGCTCCCCGCTCAGGTCCGGGGTGCGAGGGGCGGCGGCTTCTCTAGCGGCATCGTCCTCCTCCACCTACGCGGCGCTTCTGGGGGATAACACGGCCCGGCATCCTGGCCCGTCAGCCGTTACGGGTGCGGTCCTCATCCGGACCCGCGGGGTCCGGCAACTCGTCCTGCGGCGCTGGTTCCCTCTTCACCCCTTCCTGGACCCACGAGGACACCAGCGTGCATGCACGGGGAAGAGACCGGTCTCCTGAGGAGAGGCGCGCTCGGCATTTTAACAGCGGCGGTGATGAGGCTTCATTCACATCAGGTGTGCCCCATCACACGCCGCCAGACCTGGATGTTTCAGCGCCCCTCCTCCTCCCACACGCCCACTCCCGTCGGGAGCCTGGTGAAGGGCGGCGATTACCGACGGGGTGCAGCTGACAATAAGGGGGGGAGGCAGTCGACTCGTCACAATATGTATGGCTTTTCTGACATAGTAAACTTACTCCGAAGCTCACCTGGTACAGCACTGCAGTTTCCAGCTGAAATGAACACTAGTGGCAGCAAAGCACTAACAATTTATTCCTTGTCACACTATGAACTTTAAAATTAGTGCATTATTTGTAAACTAATACATTTTGACATTTGCATCACATAACCAGCTCCATGTGTATGGCTTTTTTGACATAGTAAACTTGCTCGGAAGCTCACCTGGTACAGCACTGCACTTGCTGTGATACTATAAAAGTAATTTGTAGAAGAAAACTAAAATGGCATGGTTGCTTCAATTATGCATTTTTCCTACATCTGCGTTTGTTAAAGGGAAAGTTCACCCAAAAATGAAAATTCTGTCATTAATCGTCATTCCAAATCCATAATACCTTCATTCATCTTCAGAACACATATTAAGATATTTCTGATAAAATCTGAGAGCTTTCTAACCCTGCACAGGCAGCTGTATTATAGACATCATTGGTTCTACCATCCCTGAATTTTACCCTTCAATCTTTCTCCCAGTATGAGCAAGAGTTAAAAGAACTGTGGAGGAACTGCATCTGATCTCAAAATAGTAAGAATGAACATGCACACATCATATGTGGCCTAAGCATTTCATCCTGCAGATCAATTAGAGCTGGAGTGCAGTGAAAAAAACCCCTCAAATCCATCTCTCTTCTTCAACACAGTGACCATTGATCTGGAGCGGCCCACTGATTTTCACCAAAATGAGGGAAAAAATATGGATTGATCCAGTGTGGCCTTAATTGGGGCCTCAGTGAAAGTGGAAGCATTGATTGCAGTTCAGTTCAGAGCGAGAAAGAGAGAGTTTGAGTTTAGCTTTAGGTTTATGTGGTATAGGAAGTTTGGACAGTAAAGTTCAGATTCACATTATTTCTTTCTTCTCTTTTATCTATACAACTGTCTGTATGGTACAGCTGATCATTATCTCTCTGCATGGATTGGTCCCAGTGCTCCCTGTTGTCCTAGACGCAAACACAGGAGCCAATTATTGAGGGACACAAGACCCTAATCCTCTTTGATGGTCTACATTGTTGAAGATAAGTTAATAGATACCAGTATAATTGAACGTGCTATTTTTGTTAGGAGTGATGGCGATGAGGATGACTTTAAGATGCAATGGAACAACTGAAGTATCTTCATGAAATGAACAGGATTTGTTGCTTGCATTACCATAGAAATCAGCTCCATGAACGTGTAATGTAGAGTAATACTCCTCGCCGGCTCTTGGGGGTTCCATCTGCATTATGGAATGCCTCATTAATCATGCATGCTACCTCGTTTGCATATTCAAATCTATACGGCAAAAATTCCATGGTGAAATAAGCATGGAGAACCCATTTGATATCACAGGTGAACCAGACCTCACAGATTCAGTAATTAGTTGCGTGGGGTATAGTTGTGCATGTGTGTGTCATGTACATATTAGAGCATTTAAAATGTTGGGCGTAGAAGAATATATCTATTATAGAAGGGTTTCAAATGTCAGTTATATAGGAAACCATAGCATTGCCTTTGAAAACATCCAATTAACTGAGAACACCACCGGCATCTACCTGAAAGCAACCCAGAAATTCATACAAACTACCCAAAACACACTATCAAGCATGGAAATGCATAAGGAACCACTCAGAACACTGTAGCAACCACAGGTATATATCTGACAGCCACCCATAAAACCATAGCAAACCACCCAGCAGCACCACAGAAACTAGAAACCACATAGCAACCCATAAACAACTACTGAAAACACCTTAGCAACTGCATATCCAAGCTCCCAGAACAACAATATTTGGTGGTGAGTTTTTCACTGTTGTAAAATGTAGTATTTAGTAACATTTTTATCATACTGTGAGATTCAAGAATTACTTTTTGAGATTCTGAATTACTGTGCAATAATGTGAAAATAGTAACAGCTAATTTTAATTTAATTTTATTATTATTATTATTATTATTTATTATTATTATTATTTTACTTCATATATGACACAAAACACTCAATTTCTGACTTAGGCATCTCTAAGGTTGGGACTCAGGTTTATATTATTATATTATATTATATTATATTATATTATATATTATATTATAGTATATTATAGTATATTATATTATATTATTTCTGACCTGGGTATTATTTTATTTTATTTTATTTTATTTTATTATTTATAACTTTTGTTTATTTTTTTCATATGACATGAGCCTCAGGTTTATATTATATTATATTATATTGGGCATCTCTGAGGTTGAGGCTCAAGTTGTTTAATTTAATTTAATTTAATTTATTTTATTTCATTTCATTTTATTTTATTCTATTCATATGACAAAACACTCAATATTGTATTATATTATATTATATTATTATTTTTTTCTTTCAATCTATTTTATTTTATATTATAATTGTTTGTGTTTTATTTTGTTTTATTATTTTATTTTATTTTATTCATATGAAAAAATACACCAAAAACCAACCAACAAACAAAAAAACATTCAATTTGGCCTGGGCATCTTTGAGGTTGAGTGTTTAGTTTAGTTTAGTTTAATTTAGTTTAGTTATTCATATGACACTATAAACAATCAATTTCTGACCTGGGTATCTCTAACGGTTGGGCATGTCTGAGGTTGAGACTCCGGTTAGTGTGACTGTCATGAATCTTCTTTCTCTCCCCTTTTTAAATGACAGAGAAACAATTGAGACAATAAATAAATAAATAACCTTAAATCTTAGACCTGTGGCTGATTATTGGCAGGCATCGCTTTTCTCTCTCTCTCTCTCTCTCTCTCTCTCTCTCAATCACTTTCTCTCTTTCCTTCTTTGGCAGGGGCAGCGTCTTCCCAAACTTTTAATGGGTATTTTAATTAGTTTGCGTTTTAATCTATATCTCATTAGGCAGAGACTCCATTCACTTCCACTGCAATAGTAGAGGCGGACTGTCTCTTTAAAAAAATTCCTGAAGCAGTGACATCAAAACTGCCTCTGGGAGCCAAATTCCTTTACTTTGGACCATTATCTATTTATCTTAAAAATTGTTCAAATAATTTATAAAAACTGTACTGAATTACAAAATATAAATATTTCCACTAACATTCTTTGGACCTCAGTTTATATTGTGAATAACCTTCCGTCTCCTTTGGACAGTAATATAAGACCACATTTAAGCAGGTTTCAGAGGTTCTGTGTCCTTCACCAACCAATTTCACAGATTCCACACACACACAAATCCCACTGACATCACCCCACTGAGAAGCAGGTCTAATCACCCCAGATCCTCTCCACTTATCCTATTCCTATCCCTTGCTTTTCCTCCGTTTCCTCTGGCGTTCATACTGTGCTCACTGTGCACATTTCATTAAACCACAGAACAGCAGGAGATAGAGATGAGGAATAGACACAAAACACACATACACAGCCTGAGAGAGAGAGAGAGAGAGAGAGAGAGAGAGAAAGGGAGAAAGGGTGCATCTATTGGGTTCCTGATGAATGCTGCATATTGTAAACTCTTAAGTAATCATATCACTGCAAAAGCCATTTACAGTTCATACATATGTAAATGACACAACATTACTGTAATATGACAATGTTTCCTTTTGCTTCTCTGCATCGCTGCATGATAAATTAAACATGCACGAAGCTGTGTGGGTACTCCTTGGAGAAATATGTACATACATATAATCTATGAAACTTTAAAACGCAAAACGCGTGTGTCAGTAAATGAGAGGCATCGTGGGAGATGCTGATGAATGTACTGACCCTCAGCTGATGTGGGACTCAAGACACATACATATAATTAGTCCTGTGTCTCACTAATGCACAGAGATATGGCGATACTTAAAGGTCAAAATGACCTCAGATGACCTCAAAAAACGATGAGAGCGCAAAATACGCTAAGAACGCTAATGTAATCCATGTATATCCAAGTAGATCTCTCATCTATTGTTTCATTTGGCTTTTGTCACACGTTTCACTTTTGGCTTCCTTTCATGAGAGTTCACAGTCAGCAGTCATAGAGTCTCTTCCATTGATTCAGGATTTAACCTAGTTAACACACCCACACATACAAACAAACCATTACAGTACTGTGTCGTTTTTGATGCATAACACGTCTTGCGTCTCCCTGAGCTTCCTATAGACTGGGTTATGGAGTCCTAGCAGATATCGAACGCTGAACATGGAGATGAATATTCAATCTGTGGGAGGAAAAACTCACTTTATTCTGGCGTCTCTGAGGAATGTTTTGTGTGCTATGTGACTGAAACTTGACATTCAGCAGATAAATCATGCCAAGGTGGCTTACAGTACACTTGCAAAGACCTTACCTTAAAAGCCCTCGCTTTCTGAATCTGATGAATTTCCGCGTTGTTGTCGGAGCTGGCTTAAAGGAAAGTTTGCTGAAAATGTACTCGTGCTCACGCCATCCAAGATGTAGATGAGTTTGTTTCTTTATTAGAACAGATTTGGAGAAATTTAGCATTACATCACTTGCTCACCAATGGATCCTGTTTAGTGAATGGGTGCCGTCAGAATGAGAGTCCAAACAGCTGATAAAAACATCTCAATAATCCACAAATAATCCACACGACTCCAGTTCATCAATTCACATCTTGTGAAGTGAAAAAACAGCATCTTGTAAGAAATAAATCCACCATGAAGGCATTTTAACTTTAAACCATTGCTTCTGGTCAAAACACGAGTCCATAATCCATATTAATGCTTCCTCTGGTTGTCCTCTCACATCAAAATCTAAACATATTTGTTTAGAACCGTTCTGGCTTGTAAACAGTGCTTGATCTGTGCATGTGTCTCTTCGGATTCAGACAAGACATATTTTTCAATGAAAAAAGCCATTTTATGAACAGATACAGTGAAAATCAGTAGGGTCCAATATTGTTTTGTGCCCACTGTATAGCAAAAAGTAGTCGACGAAGCATTCCTCAAAATATTTAATTTTGTGTTAAACAGAAGAAAGGCAGTCATACAGGAAACAACATGAAACGACATGTGGGTAAGGAAATGAAAGAAACAATCTGTTTAGGAGCTGAATGGCATAATTGACCTTTTAAAATCTTTATTAACCTTTAGAAAATAACAAAATCAAATTTTAAAACTGTAGAATATATACTTTCCAGAATATAAGTGACTAATCTAAAAGATTAGATTAAATTAAAGGGACAGCTCACCAAAAAATGAAAATGACCCTTACGAAAGAGTGGCGTTCGAATGCGGACGTTACAAATTAGGAAATGCAGAGGAACAAAACACCAGCCACAAATTAGAAGTACAAAACAAGGATTTGTAAAGGAAATGTCGGAGGATTTCAATATAAGCCAAGAGGAGACTGGTTTTCCTTTGCTGTAAACAAAACCTCTAGCATATTCTCAGCGGAGCTTACGCTACGCTTTTGTCCTACATCATCTGCTGGAACACCACTCTCTCGCGAATGCGTGTACGACAGTGGAAACTAGAGATTACGGTTTATAAAGTTTAATATGGGTATTTTTCTTACACAAACACATTGATTCATTTCAGAAGGCCTTTATTAACTCCCTGGAGCTATGTGGAGCACTTTTTATGATATGTATGCAGCTTTTTTGGGCTTTAAAATCTCCATTCACACAAAACAACCATTCACTGTCATTATAAAGCTTGGAAGAGTCAGAACATTTTTTTTTTTTAATATAACTCTGATGGCTTGAGGTAAATCATGCGGTAATTTTCATTTTTGGGTGAACTATCCCTTTAAGTAACTTGTGTGTATAGTGCAATTAATGATATGTGACCCTGGACCACAAAATCAGTCAAAAATCATTACGGTATTAAGTAAAGATCATGTTCCATGAAGATATTTTGTAAATTTCCTACTGTAAATATATTAAAACTTAATTTTTGATTAGTAATATGCATTGGTAAGAACTTTATTTGGACAGGCGATTTTTCTCAATATTTTGATTTTTTTGTATTCTTAGATTCCAGATTTTCATAGTTGTATCTCGACCAAATATCTTGTATTTCAACAATCCATACATCAAAGGAAAGCTTATTTATTCTTTTATAAATTTTTATAAATTTAGAATTCCTTTGACTAAGAATTACGAGTTAGTACTTGCTAAAGCAACCATCACTATTCCGAGTGCTCAGCAACCTTATAACCACACCATCATGGAACGTTGGTGCTATGCTTTTTATGCTTCAGATATGAATATGTATGAATATGTAATAATTGTGTTTGTGACCTTTGTTGAAGAAAGGTATGCTATTTCTAAGCAATTGGACTCTACAGGTGGACTCTTGATGTCTGTCAGTAAGAAACTCCATAGCAATTACCCAGAGCAACTGCATATCAACATGCTAAACACTACTTTGAACACCTTAGCAACCACATAGCAACCACCCACAACACCCTAGCATTATTTCCAAACTCACGCTTGTTTTACACCTGCTGTGTTGGTGAAAAAAGGGATATAGTAAATCCAGTTCACAGAATTGCTTTAAACGTGTTTGACCCATTTGTAGCCTTAACCACCAGCCTACCGATATGTCTACTTGACTATTTAGGATTCAACACACAATTCAGAGCAGCATTTGCTGTTGGAAAAATAATCTAATATACACTAAGTGCATTGTGCTAAACTCAGCCAAGAGTCAGAAGTCTCTGTACCCATTTCAGCACAATATAACCACTACAAGACCTCCCATACTCCTCCTGCCTCAAGGTTACAGCTTAAAAATGTTCCTGATCCAATTAAATATGGATTAGCCTTGGCGAAGGAGTGTATCAGAGAGTGTGTTATCAGGTCCAGTGTTCTGAGGCAGGTGTGCCAGGTGTAGCATTGCTTTCATGGACCAACTCGTTGCACGTGTCCTTGAAAACTGTTATCGGTGTAAATATCCACAAAACACGAGTCAAGCTTATAAGAGGGGCCTCTTTTCATAACACTGAAGAGGTTATTCTCAGCCCATTACCAAAATATTGACTTTTTATTTAAATTAGTCTGTCAAATGTATTAATTCATGCTATTATGATGACATTATTTTTAAATAATGTAATTATAATCGGGAGACATTTTTTTTAGACGCGCACTAGTCAGGCGCTAGTCAAACAATTGCAGAAACAGTACAGGTGATGAGGGAGCTTCAGTAAAACAACAGTGAACTGCAGTCAGATGAGTTGTTGTCAGGGCATATGTCAGTAAAAACAAATTTACCTGTCCTGTCAGCCGTTACACTGTGCTTGTAGCATGCACACTTCAAATGCACTTACAAATATGACGACACACGCTGTAGCCTGTATTATTTCATATTGAAGCGTAAATTAAACTACAAGCATGCGCGTCAGATCCGTGTCACATTCAGCAGCGGCAGCTCTTAAAGTAATAGCAGCCAAATAAGCTAATAACCCAGCTGCTGTGATGTCTATTAATCAAAGAACAAAAGAAAAAAAGAGCTACTTTTGTAGCTTTAAGGATTCATCTATATTTAATTTAGAATTTAGTGTTTGATAACTTTATTCAATTTCTGTATATTTCCTACATGCTAAAGGGAACAGGTAAATATATTTATTATAATGGGTTTATGTAAAGATTGTTTCAAGTTAAAAAAAAAAAAAAGTTTAAATAGATTCAAATTAGAAGTTGTTTTTTTTTTAAAGGCACAATATGTAAGTTTTCGCCGCTAGAGGGCGCATATTAAAAACAAACAAAGAAACAAAGGCGTAGTTTGATGACGCCGTGATTGTGGAATCATGGGAGTTGTTGTCTTCATCCCCACAGCCAGTGCTATCCAACTGGACTTGGGCAGAAATCATACTCATGGATGAGCTAACGCATAAAAGATTTATTAACGTCACTGTAGTACGAAGCAGGGTGGGGCTGAAAGTCGTGTAAGTGAAACGAGAACGCTAGAGCAATTGCTACACGGCTCAAAAGCCACAGAGCTTGTATTATGCCACAGTCGACTGCTTCCACTTCTTCCCGCCATGTGTATGTGGGGAAAAAGCAGCACTGTTTTATCATACTAGATAAATTTTAGTATGTTGAAAGCTCTGTGCGACTCTGTGCGTTCATCACCTGTCTAATAAAATGCATAACATATTAAAGTGTCTTTAGGGTTTCCATGTTTTCTACAAAATAAAACCAAAATAAAAAAAATGACACAGCGCCTGTTACACTAGTTAAAATTGCTTATTTCTCTAGATTTAAACATTCTTTGAAATATTTGGGATAATGTAAGTACACAAATCAGCAAAAGGTGTAACACCGGTCTAGTGGTTTTTGAATATTTTAATAAAAAAATCTTACATATTGTGCCTTGATAGCTCTCAATTATACTGTAATGTTGAATGTCTATAGTCAATGGTTAAATATTAGGAAAACTATAACAATTTCATAGAGATATCACTAGTACTGGTATCAGTGATACTTGCCTGCAGTCATAAAAAAAAAGATGCTAATAAACAGTTATTAAAAATATACTGTCTTTATGTTGTTTCTACATTAGATTGAAGATTGAATGTGAAATTATCTTTTCAATGTTTTTAAAAGAAGTCTCTGTTGCTCATTTATTTTATTAAAAATACAGGAAACAGTAACATTTTAAAATATTACAACAATTCAAAATTTATTTTAATAGACTTTAAAAAACTAATTATCAGCATTAATTAATCAGATGAACTATCAGCATCATTACTCCAGTCTTCAGCGTTACATGTTACATGCTGAAAACAGTTGTTCTGCTTATTTTTGTGGAAATCATGATTGAATATAAAGTTCAAATCATTGAATATAAAGTTAAACAGAAAAGCATTTATTTGAAATTGAAATCTTTTGTAACATTTTGAATATTTTCTGTCACTTTCAATCAGTTAATGAACCCTTAAATAATTTATTTATTTTGTCAGTTTTTATCAATTAAATTACAACTTATTAAATATATTTTGGGTAAATAAAATGTACATGTTTGAATTCACTTTGACCCTGTTGTTCTGAAAAATAAACAGGATTGATATGGACTGTTTTGACTGTTTTGTTATGGTGTAAACATCCATTTTTGTTTCATGTTAGTGAAATGAAATATCACCAGGTCACACTGCAAAAAATAAATATTTGAGAAAAATGTAAAAATAAATAAGTAAGTAAGAATTTTAAATTATCTCAACAATTGTTTTTTTTCCCCTCTCTCTCAGTAAAGATACTTTGTTTAGCCAACATAAAACATAAATTTGTTTGTTCATGCAGTGCTGCTTGTGTTATTTTGCTAATATATATAAGAAGAGTTCAGACGCAAAAGCCTCTAAGTCCATCTGACGTTTTTCTTTAAAATAAACATTTTTATCAGGCTCCCATGTATAGTTTTCTACCTACCTATACACAGTACACAAACATGGAAACATGGAATTACTTAAGCAAATTGTAACAATTGTATCAAAATTATAGTGAAATGTTCCGGAATCCTTATTGGGCAACAATTGATCAGCCTACAAAACTAATATATCCAGAATTGTTGAACATGGAGTTAATACTTGACACACAATCCTCAAGAACGGCAGCAATCAACATATGCAAAAAGATGAGCTCTTTACATCACAACACAACAAGTAACTAACAATAATGACAAATCAACAACAAAAAAGTTTAAATAAAGTCACCAAACAGCAAAACAGTAATCCTATAACAGCAAACTACATAATTTATTCATGCTGCAATGCATGCTTGGAACTTACAAAGGCTTAACGTCTGTAGTTTCAAGAAAACTGCACTCCTTAGTATTTGAGACTCAAAAGGTTTAGTAAACTGGAAAATATGCAGTTTTTTTTTTTTTTTTGCAATGTTTCATTCAATGACTTCTGTTCACCCTGCACTTTTCTAAAAGCGACCCCTGCTTTAAAATGCTTAAAAACTCTGATTCCCCTATAGGTGCCAAATGATACTTGAAAAGAAGTTTTATGATGATACAGCACATCATGCAACCAGGTTCACGACAAAAAAAAAAAAAAAAAACTGAAAGGAGACAAATGCTTCTGTTTCTGAGGCAGCACATCACTGAATGGGAATCAATTAGGACAAATAAATCACACAGAAGGGACAGAGACGGGTCTAGCCGGGAACACAGAGAATGATTTAAAAACACTAACCTGATCTGACTGATTCCACACAGGGCAAGGCATGAAGAGAGGGAAGAGAAAAAAGAAAAAGAGCGAGATCAAAAGCAAGTCACAAACACATACCTGACATTCAACACACGAACATGCAATCTGTGCTGATTACGGCATTAAATTAGCTATGGCCTGGAAACATCTCAAGAATCCTAAAACATCTTTGCATGATGACTTTAGGTAACCTCAGACAATCCGTGCATGATAACGGCGACAACCCCCTCTTTTTGGCATCCATTGCATCTGTTACAGAGTAATTTGTACCAGCGTGTGATTAACTTCCTGCTGTTGTCTGCTAAGATGTGTCCTCTTGCAAAACAGCCTGTGAGGATACTGTGATGAAATATAATAATAGGTTTTTGTCATGACCCACAGTAGATATGATAGGCATCCCGGGGCGAGACACACACAAACACACAATCTCATGTTTATCAACCACAGAATAAATCCCAGAATGGTTTAAAGAGGAGTACGGGACAAAGCACTGGAACGCAATTGGACGAGATAGTCCCTTGAGCAATGAAACTCTAACCTTTTCATTATGGTGATATATCTGGCATGAGGCCCCGCTAGTGTTGTCACGGTAACCCCATGATGAACCTTGACAAAGCCCCTGAGACGCAGAATGAGATGGCTGCAATTCGGTCCCTGCCCACCACAAGAGACACACCACATCATGTTATATGCAGCTGGATCACAACCACCATTCAAAATAAAGCGAAAAAAAAAAAAAACTGGAAAATGATAGAGATCCTCATGACTGTATATTAAAGAAAAGGACGGGATGTGAAAAGGAAAGGACGTGAAATGAAAAATAGGACAAATGGGAAATTATGTCTTAAAGTATATGAAATTTTTATCTTTTTATGATAAGTAAAGGTTAGTTCAGGTAATAATGTCAAATGGTGCCACTACCAAAAAAAGCTATATTTATAATTTTTAGTGTTTCTTAGTTTCTTATGCTCATCAAGGCTGCATTTATTTGATCACAAATCCAGAAAAAAAAAAAAAAAAAAAAAAAAAAAAAAAAAAAAAAAAAAAAAATATATATATATATATATATATATATATATATATATATATATATAATATTGTGTAATATTGTGAAATATTATTTTAATGTAAAATAACTGCTTTCTATGTGAATATATTTTAAAATGTAATTTATTCCTGAGATGCAAAGCTCATGATGATCATTACTCCAGGCTTCCGTGTCACATGATCCTTCATAAACCATTTTAATAGGCTGATTTGCTGCTCAATAAATATTTCTTATTATTATCTATGTTTAAAACAGTTGTGCTGCTTAATATTTGCTTTTTTTGTTTGTTTTTTTTTTTTTTTTCATTTGTTTGTTTGTTTGTTTGTTTTTTTGGAACCTTTATTACTTTTTTCTTCAATAAATTTCTTATTCTTAAATTAAAATTCTTTAATAAATAATAAATAAATTAACAACATTTATTTAAAACAGAAAACTTGTGTAACAATATAAACTACCATTTAAATGTTTGGTGTGAGTAATTTTTTTATTCTTTCTTTTTAAAAAAATAAAAAAATAAAATATTCACCAAGGATGTGCTAAATTGGAAAAAAAAATATTTCTAAATATTTCTAAATAAAAAAATAAATGTTCATTTTAACTTTTTATTCATCAAAGAATCCTGAAAAATGTATCAGAGGTTCCAAAAAATATTATGAAATACAACTGTTTCCAATGTTGATAATAAAAGTTATAAATCAGCATATTAGAATGATTTCTGGACTCATGGCTGATGAAAATTCAGATTTGCATCACAGGAATAAATTATATTTTAAAATATACTAAAATAGAAAACCATTGTTTTAAACTTTTTTTTTTTTTTTTCTGTATTTTTAAAAATAGTTCTTTAAAACACATTAAAACTCTTACTGATCCCAAACTTTTGAACGGCAATATATATATATATATATATATATATATATGTGTGTGTGTGTGACATATGACATTTAAGCCTCATGAAACTAAAACTTTTCTTGAAAATTAATAAATAAAAAATGAAAAATGAAAGTTCTAATTTCTTGAATATATACCTGAACACCTGAAAAACAAAACAAACAAGGCAAGAAACAAAGAATGTAACATTAAATTTTGCAGTACAATAACTGAAATTGTCTTTTCTTGTAAATTGCAATCCACTATTCTTTATTTACAATACAACAGTACATTTCTAAAAGCTAGTTAATTTGTAAAGATACTGAAGAAGCAAAAATGTCAGGGCATGTCAAAACTTCTCCAGGGCCAAAAAAAAAACTTTTTTCTTTTTTAAGGACACTCTTTATTTTCATTTATTCATTAATAAATACTGATAAATTCAAAGTGTTTAAATTTATGTCTACTCCACTGTCCCTCGGTGTGAATTATGCTGTTTTAAGTCGAGTGTGTCTGCGGTATGTAGAAACATACTGTCAATATTTTTAATATTCTTTATCATGGGGACTCTAATTTATCACTGACCCATATCTATACAAAAGTATAACATGAGTGAAAATTTAAAAAATGCACATCATGCGCTTGAGCTAGTATGAACAAATGCCACAAAAATACAGCAAATTGGATCACAGGATTAGTAACCCAGGAATAACGCAGAATGTTAAATTGTATCCTTTAAAACTCATCTTTGATGATCAAAATGATGAAACATTTGTTTCTCATGAAAATAATTTGAATATAATGGCATGAATGTAACTCTAAACCCTGACCTCTTTAAGTATATGCAAAGGTATGCTAATTAGTCCCCGCCTCCACTCAATCACACCACCTCAGACCTGCTCCATTTTCACTGTGTTATCTGAAGTAGTAAACGCTACACAATGGCAAGTGGCAATACTGTATTAATTCAGCTGTTTGAACCAGACACTGATTACAAAGAAGAAGAGGAAGAGCGAATTATACAGGCTCGTCTACAAGTCTGTGTATTTGGATGGTATATCACTCTCTACAGTGTCAGATACTTAATGGTCATTGATATCATTTGATATGACTGTTATCAAACAGCTATAATGTGTTGCTAATGTCACACAAACTACATTTCTGTTTGCCATCTCAGACAGTTATCTTCTAAAAATCAACATTGTTAGGTAGAAACGTTTTTCTAATGCTATGCTAATGAAACCCCATAGATTTTTAAATGTATTCTCAGATTTTATATGTAAGTCCAAAATTCCTGCAAAAAAGCAAAGTGTGAGGCCAGCATATACTATCATTCAAAGCTTGAGAATGTGTGTGTGTGTGTGTGTGTGTGAGAGAGAGAGAGAGAGAGAGAGAGAGAATTCACAGAGGAGTATATCCTGAATTCAGATACAATACGAGATGTGGTTCCATCCCAGCAGCCTCCACTGCTCTTTCTGAAGCTGCTATCACACTACACATCAATCTCTCTGAGTGACATTTAATTCCCTTAGCCAGGAACATACTGAATGGAGCATCTCAGAGAAGTGCATGCATGCACGCTTGCACACTTGCACACACACACGCACACACACACACACACACACACATACACATTAAACCCAGTGATCTTTACAAACAGGTTCAAGTTAAGATGATTCAACACAAACAATTATGTAGGTTTGTATGTAAGAGTGTGTGTGTAGTCTGGCTCACATACAGATGAGTGCTGTAGTATAGACGTGACAAAGATGAATTGCATGTCTCAGAGACAAAGGAATTTCATCAGGAGTGTTATGACTGTGTGTGTGTGTGTGTGTGTGTGCTGATCGGGGTCAGTAGGTGATGTTGTGTACCATGTTTAATCTCATTTAAACTATTAGCTAGATGAAATGATCCAGAGAGACATTGTAATCCCGGATATGAACAGACACAATGAAAGAAATAAAATATGTTTAAAACAGTCAAAGACCATGTGACCTGAAAAATTATTTTTTTTGATTTCTGAAGGATCACGTGACACATAAGACTGAAATAACGGATGCTGAGAATTCAGCTTTAACATCATACAAATAAATTACATTTGGAATAAATTATAATTACAATAAATTACATACGGTAAATACAGTAAAAACAGTACTACTGTGATTTTTTTTTTTTTATTTAATGTAATTTATTCCTTGATTGGTGAAGCTGAATTTTCTGCATCATTACTCATTACTAGAAATCATTATAATATGTTGATTTGCTGCTTAAAAGTACCCAGTTAAGCAATTGTAAATGACTTCATATTTTTGTGGAAACCATGAATTTGAATAAAATGTTTAAAAGAAAAGCATTAATTTAATTGTTTAATTAAATCCTTTGTATCATTGCAAAATGTTTTTTATTGTCATTTTTGATCAATTTTAATGCATTCTTGTTGTTTAAAATAAAATAAAATAAAATAAAATAAAATAAAATAAAATAAAATAAAATAAAATAAAATAAAATAAAATAAAATAAAATAATAACATCCATACATCTGAATGGTAAATTATCATAGTATATATATTTTAATGATTTTTTTTGTTTGTTTGTTTGTTTTTAAATATGTCTCTTTGCTTCTGCTCACCAAGCCTGCATTTATTTGATCCAAGGTACAGCAAAAACAGTACAAATTTTTATATTTTTGCTATTTAAAATAAGAAAATCTATTTGAATATATTTTAAAATGTAATTTATTCCTGTGAATTTCAAAGCTGACTACTCTGGTTTCATGATCCTACTGAAATCATTCTAATATTCTGATTTGCTGCTCAAAAGCATTTATTATTATTATTATTATTATTATTGTGTTATTATTATGTAAAACAGGTTTTTCAAGTTTATTTGAGGAATAGAAAGTTCAGAAGAACAGCATTTATCTAAAAAAAGAAATCTTTTGTAACATTATAAATGTCTTTATCATCACTTTTGATCAATTTAAAGCATCCTTGCTATTAATTTCTATGATTTCTATCACTCCAAGTTTTTGAATGGTAAAGTGTATAAAGGCTTTTTATTTCATATAAATACTGATCTTTGGATCTTGCTATTCATTAAAGAATTCTAAAACAAATGTAGTCAACTATTTTAAATATTGATAATCATAATAAAAATGATTATGTTTCTTAAACAGCAAATCAGCATAGTAGAATGATTTCTGAAGGATCATGTGACACAAGACTGGAGTAATGATGCTGAAAATTTAGATTTGATTACAGGAATAAATTACATTTTAAAATATATTCAAATAGAAAACAGTTATTTTAAATAGTAACAAAAAAAATAAAATGTTACTGC
The DNA here is from genome assembly GCF_022985175.1 of Labeo rohita. NCBI lineage: Eukaryota > Metazoa > Chordata > Actinopteri > Cypriniformes > Cyprinidae > Labeo > Labeo rohita. Next base: position 9,304,213 of record NC_066888.1, on the reverse strand, counting down.
TTTTGCTGTGCCTAAATCAAATAAATACAGGCTTGGTGAGCAGAGAATTCTTTAACAAACATAAAAAATCTTTTGACTGGTAGTATATATATAAAATGAATAGCAAATCAGCAGGATTTCTGAAGGATTATGTGATACTGAAGACATTTCCCCCACAGTATTACTATTTTTACTGTATTTTTGACCAAATAACCAGCTTTGGTGAGCATAAGAAACCTCTTTTGAAAACAAATTACAAATCTTAATGAATCCAACTTTTGAACGCAACTACAAACAAACAAATAAAACTCTCTCTGAGACAATAGATCTTCATCATCAGTTTTGTGATGTCTCTTTGTCTATCTGTGTGTGTGTTTGCGTATGTGTGTGCGCACACTGATCGGCCTCAATGAGTGATGTTGTGTACCATGTTTAACCTCATTTAAACTATTAGATGAAATGATCCAGAGAGACATTGTAATTCTAGATTTGAACCGATACACCGAATGCAATAAAATATATTAAACGACAGTTAAAGACCATGACCTGATTTCATTAGCCCATTAAAACGCTCTGATTTACAATCTCCCAAAATTATTACCTGCATCATATATAGCACCTTATACACGAGAGAAGGGTTTTATGCATTTAAAAGGGCTAGAAACATGTTCAGAACATGATTTAACCACAATCCTCCGATGTGTTCTAGTCATGTCGTGATCATAACGCTCTCAGTGCTGTATTAATTGTATGTCAGATTCAGGAAAAATCTGCTGAAAACGAACATAGAGAAAGCCTGACGCCTCAAGGGTCTCTCTCTCAAATAAACTCCGACACCCATTTGCATGGGTTGCTTATCGCAACCCGTTTTTAAACAACACTGACATAAACAAATTAGCGGCGCACGGTAGTGACTTTTAGCCCCGCGCTCCATCATTAGCCGCGGCACTGTCTCCTGTGAAGAGCTTGACTTTGCGGCAGCAGCTTTAATAAGGTCACAGCGAAACGCTCACACGGGCTGTTCCATCAGTTAAAACGACTGAACCTCCCAGCAGCCATTATCCCTCCCGCTCCATCCACAGCTGCTCTGCTTACACCCAGAACACAGTGATAATACTGCAGAATAGCAATCAGAGAGAGCGAGAGAGAGAGATGTGCTGTCAGGGTTAAGAGGCTGCTTTTACTAGCAGGTGGCCTAAGTCACATTTCTTTGCTGTTGTGTTCTATTTGCATATTCGCTCTGCAAAATATTTTGAAAACCCGCAGAGAATCGCTGTAGTTCGCTGACAGGCCCTGTCATACAGCGCAAGTCTGCAGCGCAACTGTTGCTCTGACGGTTTATTAAAAGCAAGGAGGTAATATATTCTGAAAAACTTGAGATTTGCTTATCGCTAATCTCACAGAAGACAGTGGAGAGTGAGACAGATATGGTCACTGTATTATTCATATAAATGGTGGTATTCAAATTGTGTAAATACAAACAAAAACATTTTGTATGACAAAAACAAAATATGCATTGCATAGCATGGCTAAAACTTATATGCACCTTCAGAAATCATTCTAATATGCTGACTGGATGGTCAAGAAACATTTCTGATTATTATTATCGTTAATGTTGAAAACAGTTGAGCTGCATAAGAATAAATACATTTTTTATTTGTTTTTTTATTACATTGTAAAAATCTTTACTGTCACTTTTGGACAATTTAACCTATGTGCATCACAGTGGACAAAAATGTCCATGTCAAGCTTGGGAGCACAGACTTAAGTTTGGTCTCATTTTAAAGAAGACCCATGGCAGATTACTGAAAAAGTTTAAAAAGTGAAATAAAAAAAAAAGTTACAGAGGTTTAAGTTTATGAAAATGCTTTTATATAAAGCATTTCATATTTTATATACAATATATATATATATATATATATATATATATATATATATATATATATATATGTAGTATGAAAAATGTTGAACTCTAAACCTGCTAGAAGATCAAAGCCATAAATCTAAACAAGCTGTGTTCCAAATTTGAGGTTGATATCTCAAAAAATGAGCTTTCAGTAAGATTTTGTTTGGGTGCAGTGTCAAATTTTCCCCATAAGATGCCAGCAAAACTCCGCTGGTGCACACAGTGGTTGGATTTGTGATTTGCAGTGGAGTTTTTCCTCTCTCAAATGTAACAAGAACGCACACGCACAGTTTTTTTTTAAGACACACATGCAAACCACATCCATACCAACACACCCACACAATTATAACTGCATTATTTATCCAATTGGCTCTAAAATATGCAGAAGCAAGAAAACAGGAATAAAGTGAGTATTTGCTTTATAGGCCAAATCTGAAAAAATGGCACTATCTAGGAAAAAACAGCAGTTTTTATGGGTTTCAATGGGGACGTTTTTGTCCAAAAGGTGCTGAGTGTAACAATTTGTTGTACCTAGTGCAAAATATATTTATTAAAGGAAATGGAGATGAAATAGTAAAATTCCAATAAAAATACACACCTGTGCCAAAATGTATGCAGCTGGCATTAGCACGGGCAAAATGATGAAACAAAGACTGAAAAGGACAAAAATGTCCAAAAGGTTGCACAAGGGCTAAAGGGATAGTTCATCCAAAAATGAAAATTACCCCTTGATTTACTGAAGTCATAGGTGTATATGATTTTCTTCTGTCAGATAAATACAATCTGAGTTATATATATAAAAAAAAGTCCTGGCTCTTCCTAGCTTTGTAATGGAAGTGAATGGCTGTTGAGATTTTGAAGTCCCATAAAGTGCATGCATCCATCCATCATGAAAAGTATTCCACATGGCTCAGGAGGGTTAATAAAGGCCTTCCGAAGCGCATCAATCCGTCTGTGTAAGCAAAATATCCATATTTAAAACTTCATAAACCATAATCTCTAGCTTCCTGTCGTACAAGCGGTCACAAGAAAGTTGCGTTCCAGCGGATAACATAGAATGTGGAAGCACAGAGGAGAGAGCAAAACAGAACACCAGTCACTAATTAAAAGTACAAAACCTGGATTTGTAAAGAAAAATGTCAGAGGATTTCGATATAAGCCAAGAATGTCATCTGCTGGAACACCACTTTCTTGTGAATGCCTTTATTAACCCACTGGAGCTGTGTGGATGGTTTTTTATGATGGATGGATGCACTTTATTGGACTTCAAAATCTCAACAGTCATTCACTGCCATTATAAAGCTTGGAAAAGCCAGGACATTTTTAATATAACTGATTGTATTCGTCTGAAAGAGGAAAGTCATACACACCTAGGATGGCTTGAGGGTGGATATATCATAGGGTAATTTTCATTTTTGGGTGAACTATTATTAATTATGTTGTTATAATACACAGTAGCTGCCCTTTTTTGAATATTTAGTTGCAAATGGCCTTTATGAAAAACTTCTTAAATTCTGTTAAACTGTACGGAAAAAATTAACACTAGCAGATCAGGAAAAATAATAATAATAACTGTGTTGTGATCTAGGCACAGGGTCTTAAAGTTTAAAGCCTTTGCCTGTCTCCGCAATACCTTTGTTTGTGAGATCAAGAGGGCAGATCAATTTCTTCCTTCAATAAAAATGTACTCAGAGGTGCTGTAATCTTGACAGACCTGTGGGCTACTGAGGGTTTGCTGGGTAGCAAGCCAGGATTAGGGGTTAGAAGTCTTTAGTAAGAACACACCATTGAAACCACAGCTTTTACTTTTTAGGATTCTGATTTGAAGGTATAGTTCATCCAAAAATTAAAATTCTGTCTCTAATTACTGACCCACGTGTCGTTTCAACCCTGTAAGACCTTCGCTCATCTTCAATTTTCATTTTTGGGAGAACAATACGTTTAGCTTTTTAGGATGCTAAAGAAAAACTGGTTAATGCTTTGACCGCGGAGAAAAACAAGGATGAAGCTGAAATTTACGGGTTGCAGCAAAACAAAATCTGGTAACAACTTTATGCAAACACTGTATTATTTATTTAGATTCCTGAAGCCATAATTTATGAGTCATTTTGCATAATTACACTTGGGAATGTAATAGATACGTGATTGATTGACAAACTCAGGCATCCTGCCTCTGGGACAGATTGATTGAATCTGCTTTATCTATATTACAGAAGGACGCTCCAGTCAAAAACATCGCAGAGGGAACATTATCAAGGACGGCACAACAAACGCATTTGCATCTCACTTTCGACCAACGCATTGACTTACTACTCCATGCACTACAGCAAATAAAACAATTATAAAGAAATCTTAACACCCAGCAAATGTGTGAAAGAGAGAACGAGAGAGTCACAGAATAGCCAGTACTGATGCTGGAAGTGAGTGTCACTGCATTAGCCATTCAACTCCAGTGTAAACATGGTGGGTCATCTGCGAGTCCGGTTGGATCAATAAAGCAGCACTGCTCTAAGCTCTGCCTTCAGAGGGGACCAGACTCCTCATCTTCACTTAAACATCCTGTGCATCACTACACACACTTCCTGTGCTTTGGATGGAAATAAGACACTTGCTCCCAAAAATACAGTATACAGCTTGGCTATATGTTGTTAATAGTGTTGCACGATATACCGGTACTTAAAAATATCGCGATACCCTGCTTTTACAAACGATTCCGCATTTTATTAGTACCGGTACTTTAAGAATGCATTTTAATAAGAGCCGTATTTCTGCATGTCTGTGTTAGTGAATGGCGCAGACACTGTTTTGTTTACTACACACAAACGCGTGACGCTCGCTGTGTTTTCAGCCTCTGTGAGAGAACCTCAATATATGAGTACATGAACACATGAACATAATCTCTAGAACTGCTCTGAGAGTATTTTACCATTTCTTTTACGGAAAAACTATCGTCATGTAATGAAGACCCTGAAGGTCTTCACAGCAACCCGTCAAAATAAAAGTTTGGTTTAACTTGACAGTCAGAAATATATTAATATATTACTTAACGTAAAGATAGTACTATTAATAATAATAAAAATATTATTTAAACAATGTTTAAGGAATATTTACCAAAAAACACAAATATTTACCAGAATTTATTTATCAGAAAATTTGTAAAATTATAAACATTTTTGTAAATTTTACCAGTAAATTTGTAAAAAAAAAAAAAAAAAAAAAAAAAAGAAAAGAAAGAAAGAAAGAAATATCCTATAGTACATTAATTCTTTATCAAATCTAATTATCCTTTATATTAATAATTATAATAATTAATTAGACATGCTTTTGATTATTAAAACGTAATGAAACGATTAAAATAGAACCCAGAAAATTAATGGAAAACAGAGATTCACAAACAAACTGAATTTGAGAAAAATAATAAAATGTATTTCATAGGGCCTTAAAACAATGTAATTTTAAATAATAATAATAATAATAATAATAACAATAATATCTGTTAAATTCTGCACGTTTCAAGATTTCAATTAATTAGACATGCTTTTTGATAAATACTTTTTTTTTATGTAACCATTAAAATAAAGTCTAGAAAAATTAAAATGGAATTTGGGAAAAAAAAATAAAACATTTCATAGGGCCCTCTTTATTTTATTTGTGTCTTTGTTTTATTGTAGTTGTCCTTTAGTTTGTCACTTGCGTCTGGGTTCTTATTATTAAGATAAAATAAAAAATGACTATGTCACGATATAAATTGTTGTGAAATAAAATTACTATATCATGAAAAAGATTTGGATTTATCTTTTAAGCTAACTTACCAATATAGCAAAGAACTCTACATACCTGTAGGCTCGGTAGTTGTTCACCATAATCCTGTGTAGTGGCACTGGCATGTGATTAATATTTTATTTATTTATTTATTTATTTTTAAAGGGAGGATGAAATGCTTTGTTTTAATAGATAAAATAACTATGGTCTCCATTTGGATCATCTATTATTCAGTTACTTTTCCTGTTGTTCCTGTTTTTTTTGTTTTTTTTTCCAAAGTATCAGTTCAGTAGTAGTATCACAATATTTTAGTCAGGTATCGTATCGAAGTCAAAATTTTGGTATTCTGACAACACTAGTTGTTAAAATACAATGTTTTTTTAGTGCCACAATAAAAAGTAAATTATGAGATTAAAGTCATAATATTTCTAGAATAAAGTCTAAATATTTAGAGAATAAAGTTGAAATTATGAGAAAATTAAATCGTAGCAATCAAAGTTAGAATATTTTAAGAGTATATCCTGCGCTTGCAAATGGCCTGGATTGAGAGCACCTATTCATATATTTGAATATATGTGGGATTATTCGAATAAATCATACCATGTGTTATACTCACAGGAACAGTATATTTGGAAATAATATTTCACGTCTTTGATTGCATTCATTCATTTAAATTGGCCTATTTGTAGTGCGCCAGCCACCCAATAATAGCAATAAGCTTTGTGCTTTTGGTACTTTTAATATAAAACAAAGTCTCAGCTTTCAAAATCTGTCAATTTTATAGCGAAATACAAACAACTCTTTAATGTGGCGGGACATATTGCTGTATTCATGTGAATCAATCATCTATTCGATTACAATGAGACATTTGTTTCATTAAATTATACTGTTTTCTTTGTGAAAATTCCACCACCTACTCCGCGAAAACTTCTGTGGCATCCAATCTTTCATTCCTCACATGTATTTAATTAAAAACAACAATAAAACGTTCTAAAGGTTGAACTGGACTCCAACTCGTTACCTTAAGTTATACTGTCGTCTCTTCTGAGGTATATAAGTGACTATTCACAAGCTGTTTTATTCATGGCATAACCCAGTAAGTAATTGGAAATAATATTCAACATCTTCCATTCATATTTGCAGTGCGCCAGCCAACCAGTAATCACAGTAATTTTGTGCTTTGAAGCTTTGAATAGAATACAGCTCAGCCTTCAAATTCTGTCAGTTTTATCACAAAATACAAATTATGAATGCGTTTTTCTCTTTATTTCAAGTTTCTAGCACAATATAAACATCATGGAACATCAGAAGGGATGAAAAAAAAAACAGTATAGTCTAATTTAATGAAACACATGCCGCTTAAATGGAGGCGAATACAGCAATCTGTCATGTCACATTAAAGAGCGTGAAAACCACATTATTTTAAAACATATTGTTTGTATTTCATTATAAAAGCTGAGATTTTGAATATTCAATTCAAATTTAGATTTTGGAATATCTACACCAAATTGACATTTTTACTATATATGTAGTAGTAGCTTGATGTACATATGGTAGAGATGTCTGGTAAAGATCAATTAATGACGTAATCAAACAGACAAAGAACACTATAAATTTGTAGCAGAATTTGGTAGTGCTGTAATATCTCCCGGGGCTCCTAATCTGGGCCATTTGCATGCACAATAGGCTAGAATATACTCTCAGAATATAACTTTAATTTCGTAATTGCTACAAATTAATTCTCCCAATTTTGATTATATTCTTAAAATATTTTTACTTTATTCCTGAAACACTTTGACTGTATTCTCGGAATTTTGTGCAAAATAGCAATAACTTTACAATATACAAAATAAACAATTTACTATGTGCGTAGGGTGCAAATTTGAAGTGTAAATAAGTATGTGTGTTAAATAAATAACTGGATAAGTGAATGTATAATAGTATTGTGTGTTCCACGTTTATTGTGAAGTGTTCATGAGATGGATTGCTCGAGGGAAGAAACTGTTTCTGTGCCTGGCTGTTCTGGTGCTCAGTGCTCTTTAGCGTCGACTTTCTTAAAACACATTGACTGTATTCTCGTAATTTTGACTTTATTCTGAAACATTTTGACTTTATTCTCATAATTTGTACTTTATGGTCTAAATATTTCAATTTTATTCTTTAAATAATACTTTAATCGATAATTTTTTAACGTGGTACTAAAATGCCTTTGTATTAAACTGATAGTTCAACCAAAATATACATTCTGTCATTAATTGCTCATTCGTTCATCTTCAAAAAAAAATCCCAAAAAATCTTAATTTGTGTTTTTAAGTTGAACAAAGGTCCTACTGTATGGGTTTAGAATGACATGAGAGTGAGTAAAGACAGATTTTTCATTTTTGGGTGAACTACCCCTTTAAAGAGCCTTTCTTTTGAGGGCACTTATTAGTAGTACTAGTATTGGGTTAGGATTAGGGTGAATTATAAGCATTCCAGTCCAGTTAACCATGCACTAGTCCATGCTCACATGAACGTACACCAAGCTACAGAGACATACACACATCCATATAAACTCACACGGCATATCAAAGACCTCAGAAGACAGCAACATGAATAAAACATCTGCATGTAAACACACAAAGGCTATCTCACTCTCTCACACACAAGCTCTGAATTACACAAGTTCAAGCTCACAGATTCACATACAAAACTACACACGCATAAACACACATTCCCACACAAATACTGTAATTTTATGTACAGAAAATGCATTTTCAATCGCTCACGCTATTCCCCGTGCCCTTCAGAATGAGAAGATAGTCATGTTGTACAAGCGTTGAGGAAATGGATTGGTTAGCATAGCTCCAACCTTCTATCCCAACACCCATATTTGCTGTGATACAGTCCTCCTCCCATCGGCCTCCCTGCTGAGCTCTTCACATCAGGCAAAGACAATCAAAGACGCCGAGAAAAGGACTGAGGCCTGTACGACTACACTCCGACTTATAAAATGTACCGACAAAACTAACATGACATCTCTCCTCTCCCTTTGCTTTTGAGAGAAAGAGATTAAGAGCTAAATTGCTCTCTGAATTTGGTAGGAAGGATTGTTGTTTCACTTAAAAGACAATCGTATCAGACAAAAGACTATAATTACAGGAGATAAATACAAATCAATGCACCTGTTAGCACATGTACGTTGCCAAGAGTATATTCATTGTGTGTATTTTCATCTGGAAGATTGAATTTGACAGCGTTCACAATATGAACATTCCCTGCTGGATGTAAGTACGAAATTCAACAGATGTTTTTGGCTAAATTTTGATTTACAATGTATGTAAATCCAATCTTGTTCTGATGTTTATTAGATAATAAACGACAAGACAATTTTTTGGCACTGTGGACAGTAAAATCACTGCAACACAAAGCTTTTCAATGCTTTGATAAAACAGCATAATGATAAAAGACGTCATATATATGAAGAGTTCTTTTGCAAAAACAGATAACTCATCATTTTCATAAATCATGTTTTTTATTGTTATCGTATTTTTTTTTTTTTTTAATTGTGTCTTATTGTGTTATTTAGCTGTTTTTTTTTTTTTTTTGAGTTATTATTATTTAATCAAAACAACCCAAACTGCTGTTTGAATGATATTACTTGGAATGCAGAAAGAAATTTAATTTCAAAATTAAAAAAAAAAAAAACTGAGTTTTCTGTTGTTGCTAATGAACTCTTCATATAGATACATTGATACAATTAGTATTATTATTATTAATAGTAATAATTCAGATTTTGGTCATTGATTGATTGAATAATTGATTGATTGATTTTACAAGTATATAATAATAATATATATAGAAAATAGGTTATTAATTTAATTAATTTAATTAATTTATTTAAATGGTTAATATCTATATCTATCCATCCATTCATACAATTATTATTATTATTATTAATAGTAATAATTTTGATTCTGGTCATTGATTGATTTCAATAGTGTATAATAATATATATAGAATATTATTTATTGGTTTATTTAAATTGTAATTGTATTTTTTTATTATTACAAAGTAATTTCACTGTAGATTTTAAAATGCACTGAGCACTTAATTTTTTGCACTCTGTAATTTGAATCAAATTCAATTTTGAAGCAAATTAGTTTCAAGTATTCAGTTTTTTACTCTTTTTGGAAGAGTTTATTAATGACTTCAATTCATGTTACTTGTGGGTTCAAGAGAGTGCAAGATCCTCCTTTTTATTTTTTAAGATTTATAATACACAGATTAAACTCAAAACAGATATTATAATGTCTGTATTAGATCATGTGAGCATCAGTGTGTTTCTAAACGAATAGCTCTCAATTTATCTAAGCGCTCTTCTCTATAAACACATATTAGCTCTCTCTCACGTGAGAACTGCAATAAATCCATCCACGTAGGAGTATGTTAACGAGTTGTTTGTATATTTGTTTGTGTGTGTGTGTGTGTGTGTGTGTGTGTAGCTGTGCTGGGAGTCAGGCTTAACCCTCACTGCAGAGTCATCCATCTTATCTTCTGTCAAACGGCCCCTGAGCCCTTGACACGTGCGCATGCGTGCTAAACGTGCCAAACACACACACACATGCTCAAACACACACAACACACTCACAACACAGAGATTACACATGCAGATTGCCTATGTTCACACAACTAGTGTTTGGGACTGATAACAGATGTGACTCTCAAAATGTCCTGTTCATACAGCAGCTTACAGGAGAGACTCAAATATTGTCTGTATGACTAAATAACCAAAGCCAAAATCTAACACACTGAACCGTAGATCTATCTATCTATCAGTTAATTAATACTAATAATTTATTAATTTTGGTCAGATTTATTTATTTATTTATTTACCATTCAGATTATCAATAGAAATAGTTTTGATTTCAGTCATAGACTGATTGATTGATTGATTTCAATTATGTAGATAGATAGATAGATAGATAGATAGATAGATAGATAGATAGATAGATAGATAGATAGATAGTCCATTTATTTAATATTTATTCATTTATTTATTTAAATTGTTGATATCTATCTATCTATCTATCTATCTATCTATCTATCTATCTATCTATCTATCTATCAAATTAGTAATATTAATAATTTTTCATTTTGGCCAGATTTATTTATTCATTATTTTATGGTTTATTATCACAATATTTATTTATTAATTAATTAATTTATTCATTCATTCATTTATTCGTTCGTTCGTTCATTCATTCATTCACTTAATCACTTACTTACTTACCAACCATTCAAATTATTAATAGTAATACTTTTATTTTTGGCCATTGATTGATTGATTTCAATAGTATATAATAATATAGAGAGAATATTATCTATCTATCAGTTAATTAATACTAATAACTTATTAATTTTGGTCAGATTTATGTATTTATTTAACAATATTTTTTATCACAATATTTATTTATTTACCATTCAAATTATTAATAGCAGTATTTTTGGTAATTGATTGATTGATTGCTTTTAATAGTGCATAATTTATATCCATCCATCTATCAGTTAATTAATCTAATATTTATTTATTTATTTACTATTTAAATTATTAATAGAAAAATATTTGATTTCAGTCATTAATTGATTGATTTCAATAGTTTATGTATTTATATATATTGTCCATTTATTTATTATTTATTTATTTAAAGAGTTAATATCTATCTATCTATGTATCTATCAATTAGTAATATTACTAATTTTTCATTTTGATCAAATTTATTTATCTATCTATCTATCTATCTATCTATCTATCTATCTATCAGATTTATTTATTATTTTATGTTTTCTTATCACAATACTTCTTTCTTTTTTATTTGTTTGTTTGTTAATTATTTTCGGTCATATAATGTGGTCATTACTCCTGTTGAGAATCAAACCATGCGTGTGTGTTTTTAGCCCTTTAATACTGTGTAAATGAGTGACAATCAAAACTGCATCATGAAAGGGAAAACTGCACTCTGGGTTATCACAACATGACACACAACTTCAGCAATTTCTGTGCCAATAATGCATTAAACAGTAAAAACAATAAACAATGCAGTAATGTGCCTGATTTATTCACACCGTGTTGCACTACAGAATTCATATTTGTGAAGGGCTGAGGGTGGCCCTTTGTGTCAAAAAGGTTGAGGACCCCTGCTATATACAAATGTGTATTCACGTCAGTCAGCCTGTAAGCTAAATATGCCGACTCCATAGGCAGCTCTCCAGCAGACAGGAAATCTCTCACTCTCTTCCTCTCTCTCTCTTTCTCAGATGTGACCTAGCCAAACACGCTTTGAGAGTACCAGCGCGGCTAACAGCACAACTCCCACACACTCCCTGTGTCATTCTCTCACACCCACAGCACACTCTCTGGCCAGCTCTCACTCACTCTCTCTTTATTTCTCTGCATGGTCATTGGTATTCTCCTCGTCTCATTCATATGTAGGTTCCTCAGTTGTAATTCACAGCACAAAAGCTGCCGACACACAATCACAGGTTTGAGCACGTCTCTTTGTCTCTGTTCTCATTCATATTTAGCTGTAATACATTAGTGCACAGAAATTCATATAAGACAGACAACATTTTGCATCTGCTGTCAAACAAATCAAGAGCATATCAGGACGGTGTCATTTATTATATATTGGTACTGCAAGAAACAGCAAGCTAAACCAGCCTTCAATGTAACAGCTTTTAAAGCAACATAAAAAAAAAAGAGTATTACAGCATGTCCAAACCAGACATGAAGAGTCTTTACACCCTGATTGTGAAACTGCTGTATAAGAATGATAAAATCACAGCTATTCAGAGCATACCGTATTTGATGTTAATGTTCAGTTACAGTATGAGGAGCAGGCTTTAGGGCCAATGAGATTTCATAGTGGGCGGGGCTAACACAGAAATTCAAAAGCAAACTGTCTAATGTTAATGCAGTGATTCTCAACTAAAAAGTCACAATTTTGACTTTTTTTCCTCAGAATTGTGAGATATAAGCTCGTAATTGTGAGTTATAAAGTCAGAATTGTGTAACAAACTCGCAAATGTGAATCATGAAGTCAAAACTGCAAGATATAAAGTAACAATTCTGACTTTTTTTCAGAATTGCATGATTGAGTTATAAAGTCAGAATTATGAGACAAAGTCACAATTCTTTTTTTTTGTTGTTTTTTAGAATTACAAACTCGCAATTCTGAATTGCAAATTGATACAAACTCACAATTCTGACTTTTTTCTTTTAATTGCAAGTTTATGTCTCGCAATTCTGACTTTATAACTCGCAATTGCGAGTTTATATCATGCAATTTTGAGAAAAAAGTCAGAACTGCGAGTTTGTATCATAATTCAGCAAAAAAAAAAGAGTCAACTGCGAGATGTAAACTCGCAATGTAAAAAACCTGAAAAAAAGTCTGAGTTGTGAGATAAAAAGTCGCAATTACCTTTTTTTTTTCCATGTGTTTCTGTCATGATAATGAATGAATGAATGAATGAATGAGGTAATTGTGAAAATTGTGAAGGTGTTTTTTTTTTCTCCAGACTTTTTTTTTATTCCATGGCAGAAATATATGGGATTATTTTTGTGCCAATAAGAATGAACGTAACTTTATAAAACTGAACGTAACTTTCCAATAAACGATCAAAAATATGCCACTGCAAAAGAAGAAAAACACAATGAAAATGAAAAAATGAACTCAGTCGCACGAATTTAACATGCTCTTCAAATATGCTTCATTCTTTGTTAATGATTTTCAAAGAATCGTTTTCGCGAATCATGGATTCTGAATGCGTTGCCACAACTTTCGCTTACTCTTCGCAAATTTTCGTTTGCTGTTTTGGCACAAACCTCTCGTGGGGGCGGGCTTAACAGCGATCTACTCTGATTGGCTAATGAGCTTTTGATGGACAGTTGCTCTCTGAACTGGAAGCACGGACGGTGACGTCAGTGGCGCAATACGTCGTGCTTTGTTTATAGAAACTATCAGAACTGTTGCACACTGTACATGAATAAAACTTTTATCGATGTTATTGATTAACGTTACTTTAGCAACACGAACCTACTTCAAGCTGCCCTGAGGGACAAGCTGAGGTGGAAGATGATGCTGCTCCGTGTCTTTCCTGGGAGCTCATCTTTAGAAACTAAGAGACGACCATAGGTGAAATACTAATAACATTAATACTTAATATAAACAAAGCACGACGTATTGCACACCGCAACAACTTTCCAATATGTGCGCCACTGACGTCACCGTCCGTGCTTCCAGGTCAGAGAGCAACTGTCCATCAAAAGCTCATTAGCCAATCAGAGTAGATCGCTGTTAAGCCCGCCCCCACGAGAGGTTTGTGCCAAAACAGCAAACGAAAATTTGCGAAGAGTAAGCGAAAGTTGTGGCAACGCATTCAGAATCCATGATTCGCGAAAACGATTCTTTGAAAATCATTAACAAAGAATGAAGCATATTTGAAGAGCATGTTAAATTCGTGCGACTGAGTTCATTTTTTCATTTTCATTGTGTTTTTCTTCTTTTGCAGTGGCATATTTTTGATCGTTTCTTGGAAAGTTACCTTCAGTTTAATAAAGTTACGTTCATTCTTATTGGCACAAAAATTATCCCATAGAAATAAACAAACAAGTAAAATGCAATTGTGAAATGTAAAGTCAGAATTCTGAGAAAAAAAATCAGAATGGCAAAACATAAACTCAGAATTGTGGGATGTAAACTCATAACTGCAAGAAATAAAGTCAGAATTCTAAATAAATTCTGGGTGTTTTGAGTTTTTTTGTGTGTGTGTGTGTGTGTGTTTCTGCCATGTAATTTTTTTAAAAGGTAGTTGTGACATTTCAATTGTTCTTTTTCTCACAATTGTGCATTTCCATCTCACAAATCTGACTTTTTCTTCCCAGAATTACCCATTTATATGACTTTTTTCTTTTTTATATGACTTCTGACTTTTTTCTCTCAATTCTGTTTTTTTTTTCCTCAGTATGAGAAAGTCCAGAAAGTCTAGACTGTAAGATATTCTGATTTGTGAGATAAAAAAAAAACAACAACATTAATTTATACATTAATTCATTCACTCATTCATTTATTTACTTACTTACATACATGCTTTCATACATATTGGCTTAGATAGGGCCTTAAAATATTATCTTGGACATTATTGGTTGAAAAAGGAGGGAGAAAAAAAAGAAAGAACCACTGGTCTAGGGGAGTTTCAAATTTAATTAAAATTTAATTATGACCAAACAAGCTTCAAAATAAGACATATACAGTGGTGGACAAAATTATTAGAACATCAGTATTTTCACCGGCTAAAATTATTTTAAGTCAGATATTTTTATCTTTTGTTGTAGTGTGTCAGTAGAAAATATAAGTTTACATTTCCAAACATTCATTTTGCCATTAACTGTAATAATCCAGTGAGATTTTTAGTCTGACAACAGCCAGTGCTTTACACAGAGAGAAAGACAAACTGAGACTAAATTCAGAAGAACTGTTGCAACGTCTCCAAGACGTTTCAAGAAACCTACCTGTAAAGCTACAGTAATGTTAAAAGTACTGTTAAAAGTTTTAGGCACTTGTGTAAAAATGCTGTAAAATGGATACTGTCAAAACATTGCTCTAAACAGTTTTCTTCATCAATTAACTTCTATTAACTAAATTAAATCAACATTTGGTGTGACCATCCTTTGCATTTAAAACACCTTTTGCTCTAGGTCTACTTGTGCATAGTTTTTCAGGAAGCTTTGCAGGTAGGTTTCTTGAAGCATCTTGGAGACACTGCCACAGTTCTTCTGGATTTAGTCTGTCTCAGTTTGTTCTGTTTCTTCATGTCATTCCAGACAGACTGGATGAAGATGAGATCAGATCTCAGTGTGGAGCACTCGCTGTTGTCAGACTCCTTGTGCAAACAGAAATCTCACTGGATTATTACAATTAATGGCAAAATTAATGTTTGGAAATGTAAACTGATATTTCCTACTGACACACTACAGCAAAAGATAGAAATAACTGACTTAAAAACCATTTGGCCACCATAGAATATTTAAAAAAATAAAATAAAATTGTATTTCACAAAAAGCTGTATATGGGTATGGAATGACAATATTAAACAGTGACCATTTTACAGAAAACAGTTTTTGACATTGAATATGTCTGTCCGTTCCCCCTCTAGGATGCCTGAAGCAAACGTGGCCTGCTACATCAACACAACAATGACCAATCCCATACAGCCATGTCTGCACACACCTCAGCACATTCACAAGATCAATACAAAAGGGTTAACGCCACAAAATGTGGTAAACGTGCATGTTTATGGATCATTTTGCATCTCCAGGCAATAACAAACCCCATTCTGGTTATTTCTGTAAAACAGACAGGGCTGCATTTCAATGTCTTTGTCCTCATTTCTCCTTCAGTCTTATTCTCTTCCCCCGTTTTGATTCGTCATCTGTTTCTAAACTGGGTTGTTAGCATATTGTCAACCACTCAGACAAACCTGCATTTTAATTGGCGGAAATACACAGCAAACCGTATTTAAAAACAAAATTATAAAAGGGTAAAACTGCTGTAGGCAGCCTCTCCCCCTCGTGAATTGTGCTGTATGCAGTCATGTGCTGGAATTGGCCTACATGAGTCTGTAGTGAAGCTCTAGCGCCTCTTATCAACACATACAAATACTCTGATCCCCCGCGGCTTCACGCTCACACACTCCACCACACAAATGGACAGGGTGAAAATTAAACCGGCTGCCACATTCCCAGAAACCAAGGCCACTTTCGCTAGCAATGAGACCGACTGTGAACCAATTAGGCTTCATTAGTCTTTTACTGCCGACTCTCTTTTCAAACACGGGGAGACGGGGAATCGGAGGTGGGGAGGCGCAAAGAAAACGCTAATCCAAAGCTTATTCTCTAGCTTGCTTCAGGTGGCAGTTTCATAGGGTTGTATTGACAAGATATATTAGCAGTTAGCATGAGCAGCCTCACTAAACTCATTCAGGTGCAGTCAGTCAGATAGTAAGTGTACAGTTCATACTGCAGTCTCCTGAGAGTCACATATAGGGAAAGTAATGTTGTAGCTAAACGCTCAAACATTCACCAATTTACAGATTGGTCAAACACAAGCTGGACAAGCTGGACATTGGTCAAACACAAGATTGGTCAAACACAAGCTGGACGGAATCACGGAATCCAGGATCAGTCCAGTAGGTCATTACATTTAAATCAAATTGCGATATGGAATAGTATCTGTAAATATTAAGCCGCAAAAAGACTAATTAAATATGAATCCTGCTTGTTCTGCGTATCTCCTGGTCTGAATGAATGAACGGCACAGAGGCTCAGTTTTGTTTACTAACGTTACTCGTATTGAAGCACGCTTGACGCTCGCTGTGATTTCGGCGTCTGCTGTCTCATTAAATGAGGACATAAATACGTGAACAACATCTCCAGAACTACTCTGAGAGACACTTCATGAACATTTTGCCATTTCGTTTGAGTGAAACTAGCGTCACATCATACACACAGTAATCTAAGGGAATTCACGACAACCCGTCAAAACAAAAGTTCGGTACAACTTGTAGACATTGTGCCAGAAATAGGCATTACTATTATTTAGTAGAATGTATGTGATAGTACTACTACTACAGTTGAAAAAAAATATTTTTTTTTTTTGTTTTTAATAAATAAATAATCGCACAATATTTCTTCCATGTTTAAATTTGAATAGTAAAACACAATCTAATAGGTAGAACAATTAATTTCATTGTTAGTTTCCGGTCTGAGCTGTATCCCCTCTAGCCACAACTGTGTGACGAGACACTTATCCCATGGGACGAGACGAGACACAAGGCTGGGTTCACGAGAACGAGACAAGAGGAGATTTTTTAGACTTCAAGACTTCAAAATCAGCTCTGCAAAAATCAATCTATTCTGGTTGATGTTCCTTTAAATGTTAATGAGCTCTGTTCACCCCGCCCCTCTCTTCTCTCTGTGGAGTGACAAGCTTGTTTACTTAGCCACGTGGCTAAACGCAAACCTCATTAGTTCTTGCAAAATAAGCAGGTGTATTGATGACAAAATTCTCATTTTCGAATGAACTATCCCTTTAATTGTCATCCTAGCATCAGTGAATACGTCACTTCATAAGTCCAGGGGGAAGTGTATTACCGTCCCGTCATGTTGAGTCAGTGACGGACTGCGCTTCGTTTTATTTATGGGACGACTCAAGTACTCTCTATGGCAATGACCTCTGCCCATTTCCTCTTGATTGGTAGTGACCCTGACAAACAGAGGAGATTCTCCTGGGAAAGGATTGCGCTTCTCTTGTTATACTCTCCATTTCATTTTTCAGTCTTGTCCGACCTTTTCCTGACTATTTCCTGTTTCTCATGGATTGATAGATTGCTTTAGTGATGGTGGATGGTGAGACAGCAGTAATATCATTGTGGCTCACTCTCTGATATCACAGATAAACATGCCACACACACACACACACACATATTCACACAGATAAGGTGTGATAGCACCAGGGTCTTTGGGGAAACGTCTACAGGCAGCATGATGTATGACCAGCCATCCACCTGGGACAAATATTTCTACAGGACCCCAGAGATCAGCAACCAATCATGAACCAGCACAGCTCAACACCTGCCTGGAGTCTGGGCTTTCCCAAATCACAAACACATGTTTAGACAGTCCCAAGTCACTCCTGTGGAAGACAGTGTACTTTAGATAACATAATTCAAGCCCAGACAATATTTGAGTTAATAATGTAGAGTATATATTAAATAAATAAATAAATAGCTTAGAAATGTATTTTTTGTATTCAGTTTCATGTGATCATTTTCACAAAAAAAATGCTTATTTTATGTTCTTCAGAGAAAACAGTACATTGGGTTAAAATGAGATTAAATGTAATTAAATGTTTATATATATATATATATGTTCTCAGAATTGCAAGTGTATTCTATTCTGACTCGCAATTGCGTGTTATAAAGTCAAAACAGCAAGATCTAAACTTGCAGTTCTAAGGAAAGTCAGAATTGTGAGTTTATATTGCAATTCTGAGAAATAAAGTCGCAATTCTGTGACAAAGTTGCAATTCTAAGAAATGAAGTTGCAGTTCTGAGAAATAAAGTAATAATTGCGAGTTTATATCACAATTCTTAAAAACAATCACAATTCTGAGAAATAAAGTAAGACTTGGGAGTTTATGATGCAAATCTAAGAAATGAGTCACAATTCTTTTATATTGCAATTCTGAGGAAAAAGGTCACAATTCTGAGAAATAGTTGCAATTCTGAGAAATAAAGTCAGAATTGTGGTTTTATATTACACAATTCTGAGAAATAAAGCCACATTTTTTTAGAAATAAAGTCAGACTAGTGAGGTGAAAAGGACACGGAGTTGGCCAAAGATTTAGTTTCATAAAGAAATACAAAAGCACCTGTTTTAAAATTATTTTAGACTTCGGAAAGCCTTTTGACTTTTGTCGCTTATCTAATATGATTTTGGAAGCCTTTTTTTCATGTGTTTCTTACTTATTTGGTTCCATTGTGTTTGCTGATTTTCAGTGTTCTATATTTAAACATTGTGTAAGTTATTTGTTATTTTATATTATGTATTATATTATGTATTTGTTTTGTTAATAAATGAAACATTCTATGTTTAATATAGGCTAAGTGAGTTGTCATACTGTTTTCTTGCTGTCAATTCAATGAATTGATGCTGAATTGCTGCTAATTCGAAAGTGAAACTAAAATGTGCACAGGCGTTTACAAGCTATTTAAAATAAAAGAGGAAAAAAGTGAAAACTATGGAGTAGTATTTTTTTTTTTTCTTTGGTTTGGGAGTTACGTCATTTGGGCTGCCTTGTTGAGCACAGTGGCACTGACTGAGAACATTATATTTGACACAATTTGTTGAGTCAACTTAAATTAATTTGTTACCCTGCTGCCTTAATATTTTAAGTTCAGTCAACTCAAATAAGTTTAATCGGCTTGAAATGTTAAGTTGTACTAAGTGACTTGAGTAATTTAAGTTGACCAAACAAAAAATTTGATTTGTTAAACTTAAAAGCCAGGTTTGTTATCCAGCTGCCTGAAATTGTTAAGTTGAATCGACTCAAATATCTAATCAAATTATTTTTAGAATCACTTAAATAATTTAATAATTTTAAATCCAATTACAAAAAAAAAAAAAAACATGCTCACCACTGAAGTCAAGTAATTATATGTATGAATTGCATGAAGTATTTTTGAACAAATTAATAGATAGGACACAAAATGAGTGTCATTGACCCATTTAGTGTTTGCCTGTGGAATTTTTTCTTCATAGACTTGTTTTTATTAACATGTCCTTTGTTGTAAATTCTGGTTATCATGTACTATATAATGAACTATTGATGATTGGCTTGGCAAACCCCTTGCACCCGGTAACCGAACAGATTTTGCGTAATGAATACCGATCGAGAACACTTTGGCGCAAAAATTATAAACAGCTCTGGAAGTAAATAAGATTTATTTAAATTAATTATCCATCTATGCTAACAAACACTGCATATTCATCATTTCAAAAGCATTTCAGCCTCCCCATGCACAGCAGCATAATTTTCCGCACCATTAAACCCCGAGATGAATTGACACTTTTGTCCGTCTCCAAATTGTTTCCCATCTGTCTTGTCAACAAATGTTAACAGGAAGGTTCCATTTGGGACTTCCTTGCAGTCGTGTCCATACAACAGCAGGGCACAGAATAATGTGACGTGCAGGGTTAGAGTTCAGTTCGGTGTGATTGTGATAATTGACACAATAGAGGGTTCACTCAGTATGACTGGCTGAGTTTCTAGACCGAAATGCGCTTTTCCAACTGTAATTGTCTTGCCCCAGTGACCCCTTTAGGCCTGAAATCCACATTCAGGAAACAAAGCACCAGTGCCGCAGGGAGAAAAGAATAGAAATGTCACAACAATGAGAAAATAATATGTCGTGCTCTGTTATATCGAGATATGTTATGGCAGCCGAATAAATGTTTTGAAGGTTTTGGTAATATAGTCAAAAATGGATTAAGGACCTACAGGGCCCTTGGATGCCAAATTCTTTGACGACGACTCCTTATTGTTGCACACAAACTAAAAGAGGGTAAAATATTATGTCTTTTATTACTAACTTTACACTTGTGCTTTTCATAGTCACAGTGTTATATTCTGCAAATGGGGGATATTTTTGCAGAATATTTCTGTGATGCAAAGCTGAATTTTCAGCATCATTATTTTAGTCTTCAGTGTCACATGAGCCTTCATATATATTTTAATATGCAGATTTGGTGGTCCAAAAAAATAAATAAATATTGCTGTAGAATGACAAAATGCTACTACTTATTTCATGACATTGTTTGTACACTCAACATAATTAAACGCAATGCAACACAGGAGTGGGTCAAAATAAAATGAAATAAAATAAATAAAATAAATAAAATAAAATAAAATAAAATAAAATAAAATAAAATAAAATAAAATAAAATAAAATATTCTTTTAATATCTGTCTTTCATACTGCACTGTAAAAAAAAAAAAAAAAAAAAAAAAAAAAATCGATGAAATTTATGGTTAAAAAAAAAAGAAGCTATGATTGCCAGAACTTTACCGTAAAAATTATGTTAGCAACAATTTTAGGTATTACCGATTTAACTAAAACGTACAGTAATAAAATGTATTTCATTAACTAGTATAACATACTGAAGTACTACAAAAATTTCAATATGCAGATTTGGCATAAATAAATAAATAAATAAATAAATATTATTATTATTATTATTATTAATAATAATAATAATAATAATAATATACATACATACATATTCAGTTTGAATATATTTGATAATGTAATTTATTCCTGTGATCAAAGCTACATTTTTAGCATCCAGTCACATGATCCTTCAGAAATTATTCTAATATTCTGATTTGTTGTTAAAAAAAAAAAAAAAAAAAAATAGTATTATGTTGAGAATAATAAATAAAGAAAATAAAGAAAATAAAAATTAATAGAAATCTTTTGTAACATTATAAATGTTATAAAGCATCCTTGCTAAATAAAACTATTAATTTCTATCATTTCTAAAATATATTCAAATAGAAAAGAGTTATTTTAAATAGTAAAAAATATTTCACAATATTACTGATTTTGATGTATTTTAGATCAAATAAACGCAGGCTTGGGGAGCAGAAGTAACTTCTTTAAAAAAAAAAAACATTAAAAATCTTACTGTTCAAAAACTTTTGACTGCTATGTTAAAATGTTGAAAATACTTTTCACAATGATGGCAAAGTTTTAATAATTCCACGTTTTGAATTACTCTGTTTTCTATATTTCAGTTGAATGAATGAATGAATGAATGAATCAATCAATCAATCAATCATTAAAATTGTGAAATGGAACAAATGAAATTATTAGAGAATAAAAGCTATGTAACAATATATTTGTCTACAAATCTAAACATTTAAACAAAGGCCTTTCAAAAAGATCAGATGGTTTTTAAGATACATGAGAAACATCAGTGTCAACCAGACGTTTGACTGGTAGCGTAAGTAATGACCTGACAATTGTTTTATAAATCATGCTGCAGGAGAAAAGTGAAAACTTCTCTTTGTCAAATCATGCTGTATACATCACGCTGTCCAGTTGCACAGTTCTAATCACCAATCAAAATATACCCTCAGGATTCATAAGAAAACCTATCAATCACACTTTCCAAAACAACACAATGATCAGATTATCATTCTATTTCTCCGAGCTAACTTTAAGTGCTCGCCACATGAGGGGCTGCAAATAGGACACCAGCCAGTAACGGCTCCACACACAAACAAAACACTCAGCCATTACACCCGCATTGACTATTCATAATTCATTATAATCCTCATTCAAAATTACAATTGTGTTATAAAATATGCAACAGGAGGAGTGACACAAACCGGTGAGCGTGTGAGAGGAGGGTGAGAAAGAAAAAGAAAGGGTGAGAAAGAGATGAGGCAAAGCTATGCATAATATTTAGTGTATCAAGTACAGGCTGTGGGAGATGAATAAATTATGATGAATCCTTTAACATACTCGCACTGACTGTGTTCAGAAGCCTCAGTGTGTGTATTACTCCATTGGGAGAAAAGCAAGAATTATATATTCATGTCAGTATCTTCAGTGTTGTCAGCAGTAACATTTTTTAGAAGTGTGACAGTTTTCGTGACAGTTTTCAAAATAGTACAGATTTTCCAGCAACAAGCTACTTTTTCAAACAAGTATTGCTGTAGCATGACAAAATGCTACTGCTTACTTCATTTGGTTGTTGTTGTGACATTGTTTGCACACACACCATAATTAAACTCACTGTAATACAGCAGTGTGCTAAAATAAAATAAAATAAAATAAAATCTGTAAATCTGTGAAATGTACAGATAAAAAATGGCAGCTGTGATTGTAAATCTGTGATTGAAAATAATGCAATACTCATTCATGAAACAACATTATGTCATGTGACATCATTATGTCACAGGGGTGTGACACATTATACATGTAAGATAAAACCCTAATGTACACAACTGAAAAACAAAACAAAAACAACAAAAAAAACAAAGGAGGAATATGTATTTCAATTTAAAATAAATAAATAAAATATCGCCTATCTCACAGAAACTTCTGGGAATGTCAATTTATGTTTTTTGTTTTTTTTTTTTGTTTTTGTTTTTTTTTACTTTAAATTATACAATAAATCGCAAAGCAAAGCGAAAACCAAACCAAAACAAAAAAGTAAAGTAAAACAAAGAACAAAAAAAAAAAAAAAAAAAACACTAAATGCAAATGGCCCAGCTTGTTGCCAGAGGCTATTTAAACTAACTTTTTATTTAAACTAACCCAACCAAGCCAATGCGTGGTTGGGCTAGTTAACGTTACAAAAGACGCCTGTTAAACAACAGTGGCATAGGTGGTAAAGCATGTAGCAGTAACTTTTATGACACAACTGGCTCTTTTGCCGAGCTTATTCCTCTCCTTTTTCACAACACACATCAAATCAGATGACTATTTTTAATGAAATAATCGAAAAGTGTAAAATAAAGTGCCTCATGGGTGCTTATCGGTTAGGGTTAGGGGTAGGTGTAGGTGTAGGCGTAAGTGAGCTTTATTGTACCAATGAGGCAGCATCTATTTAACAACTGGCATCCATTTAATCATCCATTTAACAATAATTTATTTTATTTTAGCATCCATTTAATAATTATTTACATTCAATATGTTACTATTGCACACTTTTTGATAATATACTACGATACTGAGATGTAAATATCTGCTACTTGCACTAAGTAGTATAAATAGCATCTAACTAATATTATTGCAAAGAAAATACTACTATTTTTACATAGAGTAAATAGAATATATCACTATTTGCATTTAGTATAAATAGCATCAATCTCTAAGAAAACACTGCTATTTTCACTTATAATAGCATCTAATTGAAAAAATCATGACTAAAAAACAAAGAAACATCCGAAAAACCAATAATCAGGGCACTGCAGCATAACTACTATGAGTAGCTTGTGAAGCTACAGGTTCAAAATAGCTTCACCAACACTGCTTTTTGTAAACATTACAGCTCCAGATCTTTGGTATAGATTCACATAGCATCCACAAGCATGAGCTCGTTTAATGAAGGATGAATGTGCTGCTCACATGTCAGAGGTGGAAAGTCAATAAGCCAGTGTGTTTGCGTATTCCTTGGCTGCATATGTTCCAGGTTGGGTTGTTAAATACGAGAGGTGTGTGCTGCTAAAGACTGGCCACCTGTGCGACATTCATTAGGTTCCCTCCCTCTACGGCAGCCGACCCAGAGTTCCCATCTGGAGACAGTGTTTATGCCGTCCCACCCCGCCAGATTCCAGACAAACCCTCACACACTTCTGCACAACACGTACACACACTTAATTACCGATCTGCATGCTACACACACGCAATTAATTCACTGTCAATTTCAATGAGTCATATACTGTAGGTGTGTGTATCAAAAACAGGAACAATTGGGGCGGATCTTGACGGTCTAATAACAGGTGACCGAATGGCTACTAAAAGCCTCATATCCCAGCGTTCTGCTCTTCCACTGTGAAAACAGCTCAGCTGTATTTGTATTGCATTCACTGTCCTGTATTTGTACAGATCTCCGTCTCATTAGCCTCGGTCTTATTGACTCTTTTAAAGGGCAGCCGAGGAAACATAATGAAGTTTCACAGGCATTTAACTTAATGTGGGATTTGTTACTAGCGCTTTTGTATTAAATTATCAGAGTAAGTATATTGTGTTAAATTGCTTAAAATATTCACATTTTACAGTATTTTTATACAACCTTATTTGGAATATTCCAGTATTCTGAAGATTTGTGCTACCCTGGCAAATTTTGCTACCTCCCTTTAAAACATTAGGAAAAATGCTATGTATCAGGTGCTTTATTAATTGTCTGCAAATGATGTAATACTGATGTTCGTTCAGCTCCATCGACAGTATTTGTGGTTTATTTTTTTTTGTTTGCATTGGAACAACACACAAAAACAGAGAAGAAATGTCAAATCTGATACAATTCCACACAGAACCCAAAAAATGCACTGGACAAAATTATTGGCACCCTTAATATTTGGTAGCACCCCCTTTGGAAAAAAATTACTGAAATCAATCGCTTCCTGCAACCATAAATGAGTTTCTTACACCTCTTTTGGACCACTCTTCTTTTGTAAACTGCTCCAGGTCATTCGGATTTGAAGGATGCCTTCTCCCAACGGCTGTTTTGAGATCTCTCCACAGGTGTTCTATGGGATTCAGATCTGGACACATTGCTGGCCATTTCAGAACTCTCCAGCGCTTTGTAACCATTTCTGAGTGCTTTTTGAAGTGTGTTTCGGGTCATTGTCCTGCTGGAAGACCCATGATATCTGGTGGAGACGCAGCTTTCTAAAACTGGCCACTACGCTGCGCCCAAAAATCTTTGGTAATCTTCGTTTTTCTTTTCTCCATGCTCATTGCAACACACAACACAAAGGTTGAGTCAACTTTTCTCCATTTTAACCGGTTGCAAGGTGTTTTTCTATATTGCCACAGGTGTGTCTAAATACAAATTACAGGAGCATCACATGCTTGAAAAGCAATTATTTCTTACAATTTTGACAAGGTGCCAATAATTTTGAGCGAATGTGGGCAGCCACACCATAATTTTCAAAAGTTTCCTTTTTGGTCCATTTATGCTAAAACACAACCCGGAGTTTTCAAACAAAAATGGGGTATGCAGGGTTTTCTAAAGTCAAAAAAGCTGGAGAAGTGTAAACAACAGGTGTAACCGTAGCAAAAGTCATGCATTTTAAAACAAAAGCACACTAGTGTAAACAAGGCATAAGTGTAAGTTAACAGGGCCAATACATTACAATAATCACTGTTTTATTATCAAAGACACTAGACGTAAACAATATGCGTTTATGTGATCTTAGTGAGAAAAAATTCGAACCTGTGAGAAGTTATAGCCAAATTTACCATTTCATTTGCATGACAAAGTAGGATTGGGTGATAAAACAATAATGATAATTATTTCCATTGTGATATTATTTCCATCGATAAAACGATAACAAGAACTTGATAAATGTTTGATATTATGTTTATGCGGCAAAAGCAGAAACAGCGCTACTCATTTTAACCGTGCCGCACTGACCAATTATCCACTCGGGTCAAAGTTCAAACAGCAGAGCAGAACAAGTTTACCAGAGCAGATGCATTTACTCGCCGATGAGTCTCAGTTACACAACCACTAAACAGCATTTCGAAATCCAGTGTGAAGCTAAGAACACCAATTACTCAGTGATATAACTAGTTTACAGCCAAATGAAACAGTGCTGACAAAAAGGAGAACCACTGTCGCAACAATACCGTCAGAAGACTTTTAAATCCTCAAATTGCCAAAATATAACATTGTTTTACTGTACTAACACTAACTGCACCAAGGTATTGGGGCAGAAATGTAAGATATTTATATATTTTTTTCATATTATAAATGTTGACACGTATTAAAGGGAGAAATAAAATATAATTACAGTATTTTGTGTGATTTATACTATTGTTAAGTGTTAAGTGTTAAGTGTGACTATATAGTTACATTTTACTATAATATTGAGGTGCTATATGTATGGTTTTATCTGTGGTTATCATGATTTAAATGTATGCTACTATGAAAGATCAATGGTTAATTTGAGTAAAACTAAAACAGTCCAAATAATTAAATTTTACGATATGAAAATGGTTGTTACAATTTTTGCAGTTGTTTCCGCTTTCTTTTGATAAACATACATTTACATCTGCACCCCAACTCAAGCTACTGCCAAATGTGCGTTTCTAAGAGACAAGAAAAAGCAATATTTAGTAATATTGCAGCCTGCACTGCAAACTATGCTGAAGACGCATAATCCAAGTCAGGCAACACAAACCTGTTTCATGATTTGAAAAAATATCACTCATTAGAACATGCAGGGGAAATCCACTTCCAGAACAACAATTTACAAATAATTTACTCACCCCCTTGTCATCAACGATGTTCATGTCTTTTTTTCTTCAGTCGTAAAGAAATTATGTTTTTGAGGAAAACATTTCTGCGTTTTTCTCCATATAATGGACTGATATGGTGCCCCGATTTTGAACTTCCAAACTGCAGTTTAAATGCGGCTTCAAACGATCCCAAATGCGGTTGTAAACGATCCCAGCCGAGGAAGAAGGGTCTTATCTAGTGAAACGATCTGTTATTTTCATTAAAAAAAATACAATTTAAATACTTTTTATTTTCAAACGCTCGTCTTGCCTTGCAGTCCTTGAACTCTGTGTATTCTGGCTCAAGACAGTTAGGATATGTCAAAAACTAATCATATTTTCTCCCTCAACTTCAAAAATCATTTCAAAATCATATTACATTGCTGCAGAAGTACCGACCCAGTCTTTGCAAAGTAAACATGCAAAAAAGATCAAACACCTTTACCAAAAAAGTAAAACAGCGATATAGGACGATTTTGAAGTTGAGGGAGAACATGAGATGGGAGTTTTTCGACATACTCTAACTGTCATGAACAGGAACAAAAACAGTCCAGGCAGAGTAAGACAAAATGAGCGTTTAGCATTAAAAAGTATATAAATTGTATTATTCTTATTAAAATAACTTAAAGTTACGCTAGATAAGACCCTTCTTCTTTGGCTGGGATCGTTTACAACCGCATTTGGGATCGTTTAAAGCCACATTTAAACTCATTTTGGAAGTTCAAAATCAGGGCAACATAGCAGTCCATTATATGAGGAAAAATGCTGAAATGTTTTCCTCAAAACACATCATTTCTTTACGACTGAAGAAAGAAAGACATGAAAATCGTGGATGACAAGGGGGTGAGTACATTATTTGTAAATTGTTGTTCTGGAAGTGGAGTTCTCCTTTAAAACAGCCACAAAATTGATTAGACAGTTAAAAATAAAGGAGAATTCATGTGTGTTTTTATTAAAAAAAAATAACAGTTCATTCATCTTCACAGTTACCCTTTAAAAACCTGCAAAAATTGGCCCTATTTACTTACACATTAAGTGCCTCAGCATAACCTCCATTTTTGCTACGAATGTCGTCAACCTACTGTACGTGAATGTGAATGTGCGACGAAGACTGACATGGAAGAGAAGAAATTTTTGAATCAGGTCATTATTTTTGTTTTCTTTGTGCACAAAGTGTTCTTGTAGTTTTATAAAATTACGGTTCAACCACTGATGTCACATGGACTATTTTAACAATGTCCTTACTACCTTTCTGGGCATTGAACATATCAGTTGTGTTGCTGTCTACGCAGGGTCAGAAAGCTCTTTTTCATCAAAAATATCTTATTTTGTGTTCTGAACTTTGGTTCCAAGGTCTTACGGGTTTGGAACGCCATGGGGATGAGAAATAAATTCCAGAATTGCCATTTTTGGGTGAACTATCCCTTTAAGTATCTTTCATATGCAATTCAAATACGTAAATCCTAAATTTAGGCCTAAATATTTTTTAGAGTTACTTTAATAGTTAAATTAAATGATGTGGCAAATAGCACAACATCTTTTTAAAAGCTTTTCGGGAGCTCTTTTTCAGCCAAAAGTTTGCCTTTGGTGTGAGTAATTAGCAAAGACAGCAACATTTAAGATGTTAGAGCTCATAATTCATACCTAATGGAAGATCTGGCTTCATAAAGCACCTCTGAGAGAGAGTGTGTGCTAGTGAGGGTGCCAGCAGTATGTAAAGTGGATTCCTCTGGTCGGATATGTCAACCTGTCTTGAACTCCCAGTCCAATTACCAGTTTCTTTTCATCTCTTATTCTCACTCTGTTGCACACACTCATAAACTCTGTCTTTCTCTTTCCCCCAAAGTATCTACCACAGGTAGTGTGTGTATGTGTTCTCCATTCATCTAAATCTATTTCTTTATTGTGGTTTTCTCTACTGTGGTTCTTGCAATAAGGCCAAGGTGACTAAAGAAACCTTTAACGGCATAACTGAATAAAACAAAGCATTTCCTGCTGTTCATGCCAGGACTGAGATCATTCCAGTTAGAATATTGAATTATTTGAGTGGGCATTGCTAAAATGTTATTTATTAAATGTTCTTTATTTATTTTACGGACACCATGTGTATAGGCACACCGCCAAAATGTGCTCATTATAGCTTGTGAATGCAGTGCAAGGACATTGAAAGAGTAGCACATCACTGCATGTGTGTGTGTGTGAATATGTAGATTTTGCCGGATTTTAAAGGTGTTTTTCAGCTTGTTTGAGGCTAATGGCTTTTGGCTGATTGGCCCCTGAGCTAGGGCATGCTGGGTCCTCTCCTCTACACTCCAGCGCACTTTAATTCTGCTACACTATCCATCACAAAGCCCAATATGAGCCATGAACATGCCCATCAATGCCAGGAGGATTGCATGACTGCTTCCCTCCTGTGTGAGAGAGAAAAAGAGCAATATTTTCTCTCAGATCAGAGACCTTACAGGAAACAGGGCAGTTTTAATGAAGGCAACTGGCTTTAGAGGTCTTATTTGTGTTGACAAACACAGTCCATGTCAGTTTTATTGCATTACAGTTAGTGGTTAAAGGAATAGTTCATCAAAAAATAAACATTAGGAGATTTGGAGAAGATTTTGAGAAATTTATTATTACATAATTTGCTTACCAATACATACAGGGCTCTACAGTGCGACTACTGTGAAAACTACTGTGTGCGACTATGAAAAAAATATTTAGGAGCACCATTTGCGACTGACCCGATCAGCATATTTGTGTTTGCGCTGAGGGGAGTTTTAAAGGTTTCTACATGTTTTTGCAACGTTGAGTAATGTATCACAAACATATCTCATGAATCCTTTCATAAACAGAGTGTAGAGAGAGTGTAAATAAGAGATTCATTGTGCAGTGTAGAGAGCTTTGCTGATTATAATGGAACTTTGTGAGGTCGCACTGAAGATGAGTGACAGCTTTTAATGATTTTTAAGGGAGTTTGTAAATGAGATATTGATTTAATACAACAAGTAATAACCAAGAAGTTCATATTAAGTGGCTTGCATTGTCTGACTATAACACTATTGCCTGATTTTGCTCTATTTCGTCACAATTGAGCCGCTGCGCATCTCCATTCAAACATAGCAGTGTTTCGTTTATGAATGAACATGCATTTTTAAACTAATCTAGTGAGTCAATGATTCAATTTCCCATTCCTAAAGACAGTGCTTTATTCCTGAACCGATCAACTGTTAGAATGAATCAAATGAACGATATGATTCAGTGATTAAATCACTGACTTGCCACCACCTACTGGCAGATGTATCTTTTCAGTTATTTAAATCATTCGTCTCGTCTCACTTTGCCTGAACTGTTTTTGTTCTGGTTTATGACAGTTAGGGTATGTCTGTCATATATAACTCCCATCTCATGTTCTTCCTCAACTTCAAAATCATCCTATATCGCTGTTTTACCTTTTTTGCTAATGGTGTTTGATCTTCTTTGCATGTTCACTTTGCAAAGACTGGGTCCGTGCTTCTGCAGCGATGTAGGATGATTTTGAAATGATTTTTAAAGTTGAGGGAGAAAGAAAGATCGTTTTTTCGACAAACCCTAACTGTCTTGAGCCAGAATACACAGAGTTCAACGAGAGCAAGGCAAAATGAGCGTTTGAGAATAAAAAGCATTTAAATTGTATTTTGTTTATGAAAATAACTGATCGTTTCACTATATAAGACCCTTTTTTGGCTGGGATCATTTACAACTGTATTTAGGATCATTTGAAGCCACATCTAAACTGCCTTTTGGAAGTTCAAACCATATCAGTCCATTATATGAAGAAAAATGCTGAAATGTTTTCCTTAAAAAAAACATAATTTCTTTACGACTGAAGAAAGAAAGACATGAACATCTTGGATGACAATGGGGTGAGTACATTATATGTGAATCTTTGTTTTGGAAGTGGACTTCTCCTTTAATAATAATTTAATTTGATTGTTAACTTATTTATATTCTACTTGTTCTTATTCTGTTGTTTTATGTAGACTTTTTAAAAAGCTTAAAAATGTAAAAAAAAAAAAAAAAAAAAAGAAAAGAAATGGACATAAATGATGACACTTCTAATCAAGTTAAAAAATGACATTGCAAAGGTTTGCAAGTTTTTTTAAGGGGCTCCTAAAATTTTAACTGTGCTCCTAAATTTAAGTTATTTCTCCTAAAGAGAAAAGTAAGTGTAGAGCCCTGAAGTAAATGGGTGCTGTCAAAATGAGAGTCTAAACATATAAACATATAATATAATAATAAAAAATAAAAATCCTTCAAAATAATCCACAAGCAATCCACACAACTCCAGTCCATCAGATAATGTCCTAAGAAGCAAAAAAAAAAAAAAAAAAAAAAAAATCCATCAAGACATTTTTAACTTCAAACCCTTGTTTCTGGCTAAAATACGATTTAATAATCCACAGTATTCCTTCTTCAATGAAAGTCGTCTTGTCTGAATCAAGAGAGAAAAATGCACAATCAAGCACTGTTTACAAGCAAAAACAGCCTAAATCAGTGCTAAACCGGGTGTATTTTGATGTGAGGTAACATTGTTATGGACTAGTTTGGCTCAACGCAATGGTTTAAAATTAAAACTCCTTAATAATGGATTTGCTTTTTTGTTTACAAACACAGCTTTTCACTTCATAAGATTTCACAAGTTATTTGATGTACTGGAGTAGTGTGGATCACCTGTGGAATATTGTGATGTTTTTATTAGCTGTTTGGACTCTTATTCTAACGGCACCAATTCACTGCAAAGGATCCACTGGTGAGCATGTGATGTAATGCTATTTCTCCAGATCTGTTCTGACGAAGAAACAAACTCATATACATGTTGGATGAGAAATTTTGCAGTTCACTCACATAGGGTAGATTAACTAGTTTCTAAACCACTGAAATTAGTCTTGAATCAGAGAAAATGTACAACTTAACCCGTAATGAGTGAGAGACACAGCGGCAGCTCATGAATATTCAAACTAGCCTCCCAATTAAAACATACAAGCCTAGCAATAGAGAGAATATCAAAGACATGAAATTCCACTACATATTCATCAGCTGAATTTCTAATGCAAATCTTAACCTGCTCACAATAGCATCTTTATTTTAGACCACAGAAATAGCTGTGCTTTATAGTGGCTGTGGGCCCTTTCAGTATGGCCATATTTTGTTCATTTGTTTGCTTTTGTATCTCATGTTTATTAGGGCGTTTTATGAAGGCTCTTTATGAAACCACATAATAAACTCAATGTACAGTTAAACGGACCTTGTGAACCTCAATGGCGGTTCGTGTGGGAAAAAGAGAGTTTGGTGGATTGCACCTCAGCATGCAACATTATTTAGGGAGTGGTTTTATTTTCGCTATCACTGTGAACAAAGAACCACGGAAGATTCAGGGCACTACATTCTGAAATTAAAGATGGGAGTAGACTATTGCAAACAAGCAATCTATTGCAGAGTATAAAATAACACAATAAAAAACTGCAGTGTATCAAGGGCGGAAATTAACTGGGACTAAACCTATTACGGCTGTTAATTTCGATGTTACCACAAAGCATTTTAGATTATGTGACAAAACATTTGTTACAGTGTTGAAAGAACTGTAAAGCAAGGTAAAACTGCAGCAGGTTTAGAAAGGAGCTCATTATATGAGTTTCAGCACCACGGACAGCACATTGGCTCATTTATTCCTCAGAATTTCAATAGAGCTAAAAATGTCTCAGATTTTCATGGATTGAGTTGTCTATACAAGTCATCAAAAACTTGCAGAAATGTACACACACAAGAAAAGACAAAAAAAGGTTATTCAAACTGCCACTTCAAAAACATTTTCTGTTTTTGCATCTGCTTCGCACAATAGAAATGTCTCGCATGCAGTCGCATAGAACAAGCTTGCTGATTTCCCATGCAAAATTCTTGAAGAAAGATCTATTCATCACAGGTTATGAAAGACTAATAGGCATGAAGATCAATCAGCTCATGAAAGGAAGTAAGAAAGAGAGACTTCATTACACAGAAATCTGCTATGTTCAACGCCATTAAAAATTCATATTCACATCTTGATATTCATGCGTCTGTATAAAAAAAAGCCCTCAATGGAGTCTCACTCTTAGCCTTTGCACCTGCATACAGTCTACAGCAGCAGTCCTACACACACACACACACACACACACACAGACGCCTTCCCCTGAGCCAGTGGAAGAAATTAGTTTCACTGTCTTTATCCTAAAGCTTTCAGTTCCAGAACGGCTGATTGCGGTTTCAGAGGCAGTTAAGGCAGACAGTGGGGAGACGCACTGACAGAGTGCACACGGGTCTACAGTTAGTGAGGGCTTATTAAAATAAACTGCAGATTAATTTACTTCTCCTTTAGCAGCCAATTTACTGCCTTTTGTTTGTGAGGAAGAAAAGGAGCTGTACAGGAAAAGGGTGGCTAACCTTCTTTTGCATATGGGGGTTTCTTCAATTATGGGCTCTTTTGGCTTTCTAGACCTTTTGTGAATTCCTGAAACACACTTTTCACACTCTCTATAGTATTTAATTTGTATGCATTAAAATGACTAAAACTAAAACAAAATAAATAAATCAAAATTAGCACGTTAACACAGGTGATTAATTTTTCCAGTTTAACAGAGCTAAAAATATTTAGAGTCCCTTTGTCCCATTTTTGTCCCCTCTGTCTCTTTTTTTTGAGAAGAGTTTTAGATCCACGTCACGTTTAGCAGCATCAGCTCTTAAAGTAATAGCAGCCAAATAAGCTAATAATCCAGCTGCTGTGATGTCTGTTAATCAAACAACAAAAGAAAAAAGGAAATCAATAACTTTTGTAGCTTTAAGGGTTCGTCTATATTTAGTGTTTAATAACTTTTTTTCAATTTCTGTGTATTTGGTTATTATGGGTTTATGTAAAGATTGTTTCAAGTGCACTTAAATGAGAAGTTCTTATTTTTTAAAGTCTAATAAATGTTCAAATTGATAGCTCTCATCTATACTGTAATGCTGTAATGTTACTAAAATACTATTAACTAAAAGTAAAATTTAAAATATTAAAGAGCTAATATTGAAACACACACACACACACACACACACACACACATATATATATATATATATATATATATATATATATATATATATATACTGAATAAATAATTTCATAATTTCATAATAGTTTCATGTCAGTATTTAATCCTAAATACTCACAATTAAATTATTATATAAAAACCTATTTCATTTAATGTTTGCATTGCTTACCTTGACAAAACTACAGCTTGATAGTGACATTCACCAATAAAAATACACTTGCCATATTTAGACTATTTTTTTCTTTGCTTTCTTTACAAATTATGTCTTGTTTCATCTCAAGCTTATTTTTTTACTGACATTAACTGCAAAAAAAGAAAAAAAGAATAAAGAAGAAAAAGGAAAGAAATATTTAAAAAGTTAATTTTCTGAGACTTCAATTTTCACTTTTTGTTTAGACTTTTATAGCTTACAATAATCCAATAATATGAATAGTATGATTACTTTTAATATTTTAAGACTAAATCCATTCATAAACATGATTTAAGGCATTGCAAAAATAAATGTAGACATGATAAAACAATTCTAAGAATACTTAGCATTAAGAAAAACCCTGTTTGCTGCATGTAGTGCTCAAAATTGAAATAATAATAATTATAATAACAATAACAGTAATGTCAGAGGTATATGCATATACCCCATCATTATTATTAATTTAATATTTTTATTTTATTTTATTTTATTTTATTTATTTTTCTTTTCTTTTATTATTTGTGTGCATTTTCCTTTTTTTTTTTTTTTTTTTTTTTTTTTTGCAAGCTGATCTGATCTGTTCTTACATGAGATACAATCTACACAGGATTGAGATTCTCCTCTGTCTTTTCTTCATGTTACGACCGCTCTTTGTCTGTATAGAGATGCATCTTT
This sequence comes from Labeo rohita, assembly GCF_022985175.1. Taxonomy (NCBI): domain Eukaryota; kingdom Metazoa; phylum Chordata; class Actinopteri; order Cypriniformes; family Cyprinidae; genus Labeo; species Labeo rohita. Next base: position 9,268,987 of record NC_066888.1, on the reverse strand, counting down.
TAGCTGCTCTGAGTAATTTGATTTGTCTCCTTTGGCTGATTGGATTACAAGCCCGACATCCATGTCTGTGCCCTTGCAGCCCAACAGATCTACATACACAGTGTACATGTACTGACCTACAAATACTGTACACCTAAACCAACCAAACTAGTAAACCTCACACACTAGTGACCCATAGTCAGAGTTGATGCCATATTTTTGGCATGGATGAAAACAAGGTTAGAAATAGAAATAGTTCAATTTGTTGTCTCTGCAAACAATTTCCACAGGACACAATATTCCAGAAAACATGAGTTGTGAAAATTAGACGTAACTTAGGAAGTACAACATCACGAAACCTTGAGTGCAAAGTCAAAACAGCAGTCTGCAAAATTATTAATCAGCAAAGGAAATGTACACAATGTACCTCCATTACCCTCTCCATTCTCACTCCTCTCTCACACATCTCACATCCCCTCCTCCTTCCTCTCTCTTTGATGTTTTCTCACAATGCCCTGATGAGATGCGAATTGATGTGCTGATTTGAGATGGGCCTTCCAGTAATTCCCCTCTCTATTCATCTGTCTATTACAGCCATAGCAGTGTCTGACAGACCTGCTGCAACCGCTCACAAGAGGAAATGGTACCGCGTTTGTGGATGAGCCAACGAAAAAAAAAAAGAAAAAAAAACAACATCAAATGAGGCAATCAAACAAATATTGTTTCAGTTACGGGAGCACCTTTAATGTGGTGATTTCAATGATTGCCTTTGACATGTCACAACCAGTTTAATCTCTAAAGCGTTTCCAACCCTTTCAGATACAGTCTGTCCGTGATGAATATATACTTTGATAATTTTACTAAAAACTGTAATTTAAAGAAAAGTTTGTACATTTGGTTTGATAAGCAATAACTGGTTAGATTTTGAAAAGCTTTTATTTAGATTTTGGTCAAAATTTAAATCAAACCAGCTCTGGCTGTGAAATAATACTAGATGAGCCATACTTTGCTCGCTTTCTCTATATAATAAATAAATTATAATTCATTAGAAATTAGGAATATATGAATCTATATATATATGCACCAATTCATCATTTAAGGAATACAAAAGTTACAATTGCATTATTATTATTATTATTATTATTATTATTATTATTATTATTACTACATTTAAATAACACACATACATATTTATTTATATTTTATATATACATACAGACACAAATTATATACACAAATTATATATTTTATGTATTTAAGAAATTATAAATATATAAATATACATATATCCACAAATAATTCCTTTTTATTGAATAATACATTTATTGTAAATGTTACAATTACACTATAATAGTGTAATTAATATGAGTATATTTGCAAAAACAGATAACGCTATCAAATAATGTTTTGTTGTTGTTGTTGTTGTTGTTTGTTTTAATTTTCAAAAATCAAGTTTTTATTGTATTATGTTTTGATTTTTTTATTGTGTTAGTTAGCTGTATTTTTATTTTTATTTTTACCAAAACAATCCAACTACAGTTTGATTGAGATTAACTGGAATGCTCAATGAAAAAAATGATTTTTGGAAAAAAAAAAAAAAAAAATGAAGAGTTCAGATTCAAAAACCTCTAAATCCATCTGATGTTTTCCTTTAAAATGAGCATTTCTTTCTGGCTACTTTGAATAGGTTTCTATGTAAGTACTGGTACTTCTGATTGGGCTGAGGCTGGAATTTAGCGAGTTTAAAGTATTTGATGGACGTATACTATGTGTCAGGAGTATCTAATTTTTGACCGAGATGGCTTTTAGCTGTTTTTGCATCTGAACTCTTCATATATATATATATATATATATATAAATAAATATAAATATATATATATATATATATATATATATATATATATAAATAAATATATAATATATATATATATATATATATATATATATATATATATATATATATATATATAAATAGACATAATTGCTATAATAAATAATACGATTGTGACTGTTCATTTGGGTTGATAATCTGTTAAAAACATACCTTCCGTAAGTGATATCGAATGTAATCGCTTACATTTTGTCTTGGCCAGTCTAATTATAGCCAACCATGACAATGAATATCTAAACCCGAATCTGATATGGTGGGGAGGGGAAACACCCGACCCTACGACCTGCCCTCCAGGTACACATCACTCCTATTAGTAAGATCCATCCTGTCTGTAAATGAGTACATCCCCACACAAACCGCAGGAGAGTACTGGGATCTCTCCCTTAATTAACGCTGTGACGGCTCCTCTCCGTGTCAGTGACACAGCTGAGCGTGTGGGCAGAAACAAGCCTTTAATCCACTGTTTGCTATTAGAGAATGGCAAGAATCAAATCCTCACTGTCTCTCCTCTCTGTGTGTTTAGTACTTGTCTTCTAAAGTTCACCATAGCTGAACTTAATTTGAATTTGTGTAACATATTTCTTTTGCTCAAAATGACATGGTTATGATATTTATCCAGCAATGAGCTCAATATTAGGTTTGGAGTGGTGCTTCTGTGGAAATAGAGATGGTTTCGTAATGAAGAGTGGCTCTAGGGAAGGTTTAGGCAAAGCTGCTGACTTTTATTGGCAATGCTTTATTAAAGGAGTGCGATCTCACTCCATTTTGCTTTGTCTCTTTCACATAAACTGCCTTTGCATTTCTCTTGCCTGAAATATTTACTACCCAGGTTTTCAATATTAACTTTATACCGCTGGTTCTTGCCAAAGCACGAGTCCATAATCCATAATAACGCTTCCTCCATTGAAAAAGTCCATCCTCTGTTGTCCTTTTACATACCAAAATCCACCAATATATATGTTTAGAACTATTTTGGACTGTTTTCAAACTGTTTGATCTGTGCATATTTTTCTCCTGATTCACACAAGACTTTTTCACTTGGAGAAAGCAATAAGATACAAAAAGGTAAGAAACAGCGTTTTAAATTAAAGTCTTAATGATGAATTTGTTTATGCTTCACAAGATGTTAATTGATGGATAGTCGTGTGGATTACTTATGAATTATTGTGAAGCTTTTATCAGCTGTTTGAAATCTCATTCTGACGGCACCCATTCACTGCAGAAAAATTAATAACACGCTCTTTTTCGAAAAGGTGAGTTCAAATCAAGTATGCATAAGTTGCATTTTTAATGTCATTTTGAATAAACTAAAACACCTGGACAGAAAAAAACACCATGTTAGTGACCTAAAAGTAGTAAATGTCATGGTGTGATGGCAAAAAACAATGTTCCTTACGGGTTTCCAGATGAGCCCTAAGTCTGTAACTTCAGAATGTTATTATTAGATTCCCGTTGCTTGTCACAGCATTCCCAGCCCCATGTGAGACCATTAGTGAAAACATGATGGAGAGGTGTGAAAGGGAAAAAAAAAAAGTGAAGATGAACAAACAGGTCCCATGACTTCCACCTTAGCAACTGGGGATGGATTCACAACAACTTTAAGTAATGATGTTCACACCACATCACGGAGAACAAAACAAATACCATGACAACAGAGATTCACTATTGATCTTTAAAATCCAGCAAACGAGGCTGAGCACACAAGACATTGCCACATATAGAAAAATTTACTATAATATTAGCACATGCTGAGCTTTTTTTCAAGGCAGAAACAGAAAAAATATTGGTAGTAACGTATCAGACATAATATAATTTGCTGGTTCTTTCTACTCACTCGCTTCCTCTTGAGCTGGGTAAACTAGTATGTGGCGTATTTAAATCACACTCATAAAAAGGCTATAAAATTCAAGGTATATGCTGCATTTAATTAGACACAGATTTAAACAAAGATGCAGTAATGCAGTCCTTTTAATATGTCTTACTGTGCTAAGGTCCTATATCACAGGTCATGTTTCTTGCACAGTGGAAATTTAGAGAAAGATGCACCTCTTCTGTGTTTTGTCAGTCAATCGATAAAACCAGGTAAACAACGTCAGTACAGCCTACTGAAGGACTGTCTATGTTCAATCCCAGCCTTCTGTCAAATGATGTAAATTCTGGAGGTTTATGAGAGAGTTTAAAACAGAACCAGACCTAGACTAAAACTAGATCCAGATCCAAACGAGTCTCATTGAAACCCAAATTCAAATTCAAACCCAGATGCAGAACTAGACAAAAACTAGACTGCCTAATATACAGCCCCTCTAAGATCTAAACTAAGGCTGCATCTGGATATGCAAAGTTCCATAGTTCACAGTAGGTGAAAAACCATATGTGAAAGTGCATTATGCCCAAAAATTCATTGTATCCATAAAACAATACTTAGACGACTTCATATTTCTAGGAAAGATTCTTTAGTGCTGATTCAGACCCTTTAATATCCCAGAGAGGCCAGGAAGAAAATTTGTGAATGCTTGTGAAGTGAACTGATGCTGGTACTGTAGGTCACATGACAACAACAACATGAACAAATTTAGTTTGTGCAAATTACATTCAGAGCTCACACATTCATACTACTGTATATTGTATATAAAACATTATTTTTTAACAGTTACCAAGTGGTCTTACAAAAGAAGCACTTATTCAAAAAGAACTTGATTTTGGAAGCAGAATCACTAAGATCCAGATTTAGACCAAAACCTGACATTTCAGAAAATGGATAGACTAAAACTAGACCTTTAAGATCCAGACCCCAACCAAGAATAGATTCCCTAAGATCCAAATCCAGACTATGACTAGATATGCTAATACCCAGTTGTAGACTACACTCCTTGAAATCCAGATTCAAACCAAACCCAGATATTTCAGAGACAGAACTAGACTAAAATTAGGTCCCTAAGGTCCAGACCCCAACCAAGAATAGATACCCTAAGATCCAAATCCAGACTAAGACACCCTAATACACAGTTGCAGACTAGACTCCTTGACGCCCAGTTTCAGACTAAAACTAGACACCTCAAATACAGAACTAGACTAAAACTAGACCCCCTAAAATCCAGACATAAACCAAGACTGGATTCCCTGAGATCCAAATCCAGACTAAGACTATGCATCCTGATACCCATTTGCAGACAAGACTCCTAGTAACCCAGACTCAGACCAAAACCCACCATATTAGATACATAACTAGACTAAAACAACACCCCTAAGATCCAGACCCCAACTAAGAAAAGATTCTCTAAAATCTAAATCCAGATTAAGACACCATAATATCCAGTTGCAGACTAGACACACTGAAGCCCAGATTCAGACCAAAATCAGACATTTCAGATACAGAACTAGACTAAAACTAGACCTCTATCTTCCAGACCCCAACTAAGACTATATTCCCTAAGATCCAAATCCAGACTAAGACTAGACACCCTAATAACCAATTGCAGACTAGACTTCTTGAAACCCAGATTCCGACCAAAACCTGACATTTCAGATACAAAACTAGACTAAAACTAGACCCCTAAGATCCAGACCAAGACTAGATTGCCTAAGATCCAAATCCAGACTAAGACTAGACAGCCTAAATCCCAGTTGCAGACTAGACTCCTTAAAACCCAGACTCAGACCAAAACATGACATTTCAAGTACAAAACTAGACTAAAACTAGACCCCTAAAATCCAGACCCCAACCAAGACTGGATTCCCTAAAATCAAAATCCAGACAAAGACTAGATACCCTAATACCCAGTTGCAGACCACACTCCTTGAAACCCAGATCAACTCAGACCAAAACCCAATATTTCAGATACAGAACTAGATTAAAACTAGACTCCTAAGATCCAAATCCAGACTAAGACTAGACACCCTAATACCCAGTTGCAGACTAGACTTCTCGAGACCCAGATTCAGACCAAAACCAGACATTTCAAATACAGAACTAGACTAAAACTAGACCCCTAAGATCCAGGCCCCAAACAAGACTAGATTCCCATTCACTAACACCTATGATGTTTAGTTCAGGGTCAGATTCAATCCATCTTTGTTCAGGTTTGTCTTCTGACAACAGGACTACTGTGTTTACCTTTGTAGAATGATCACTCTTATTTATTTGTGTTTCATTTGTTTTCACTCAGTATAAATCCTCTCATGTTTTGAGATTAGTGTCAATTTTTTAAAGTTTTGACTCATTTGTCTGAGCCGTTCCTCTGTTGTGCGTGTCTTTCTGTCCCTGTCATTGTCTCTGCCCTATAGTAAATGCAGAACAGTAGCTATTAGTAAGCACTTCACTCAAGCATAAAATTATACCCGTGAGCCCTATAAAATTGTGAGCTTGTGGAAGATTACATCTATGTATGAGAGTGTGTTTTTGTGTGTGTGTGTGTGTGTGTGTGTGTTTGCATGGCAAGGGTCCCATAACACTTTCAGCCCACCCGCTGTCACGCTCTCTTCCTCCATATTCGACTCATCACCTTGGTGACGAAGCATTCTCAACAATCTTTTAAAAGGATCTGGATGCTATATCAGAAAAACGATACGGATCACTGAGGATTTGCCTTTGACTTCATAATCACATTAAGATGTGAAATCACAAATGAAGTCAGAAAGAGAGGATGTATCTGTGTGATTCAATTATTTAAAGGCACAGTTGCCCCCAAAAAAAGTTCTGCCAATGCTTACTCACACTTAAGCTGTTTTAAACCTGTGTAAATTTTTATTTTTATTTTTTTTCCTGCAGAACACAAGATGACATTCCACAGAAGGGCAGTTTAAAAACAACATGGGACCAGTGAAAAAACACAGACAGTGAATCGATTTGATTCACAATTTATAGGTTTTTGATTCAAGAATAATATTAGCAAATTCAGAATAAATCGGTTTTGATATTATTCATAATGAGATTTGATAAGATTTATAGGTTTTCGATTCAGGAATGCTATTTGCAAATTCAGAATGATTTGGTTTGATGTGATCCATAATGAGATTTGATCTGATTAATGATTTGATTCTGTAAGGTTTTTTTTTTTTTTTTTTTTTTTTTTTTTGATACTAGAGCAATGATTCTCTCTTTTTATTTTTCCCTTAACAAAAAGTACATAGACAGCAACAGGTTAAAAAGGCTGCTGTCACTTTAAGATCTAAAGCACATGTCTGCATTCACTTAAGACAAAAGCAATTACATTAACATTAATAATTATTTTGACATAATTTGGTGCATGTCCATGCACAAGAAATTGCAATTGCAAATTAAATAAAAAAAAGATAAGGTTTATCCTTGTGATTCAATGATTTAAAGGCACAGTCGACCACAAAATTACAATTCTGATATTGTTTATTTACCCTCATCCTGTTACGGACATATATGACATTACATCTTAAAAGGAACACAAAAGAAGATATTCTGGAGAAAATTGGTTTCAAAACAACATTGACCCCACTGACTTTGTCTATATGAACAAGAAAACACAGACAGTGAATTGATTTAATTCACGATTTACAAATTCAGACTGATTCGATTTGATATGATTAATAATGACAATTAATCTGATTATACTTAACCCTTAAATGCATAACTGTTTCGTCAATCATTATTACATATATAGGGCCTATATATCCAGCATGGATGGATCTCTAATTTCTGCATTTCGTTCCCTTTGAAACTTAGAAGGGTTCAATTTAAGCAGATGACTGTACCATCGCCATCATCGTCAGAGTGCACTTCCACAGTACATTCAGCATATGGCTCATATTTGCGATCTCAGACATATTTGCAAAAATATAATTTTCACTGACTTCAAAATTATTAGTTTGATCGCTGGCAGCTTATTCACCACATCCACAATAAAATAACTGTGACATTTATATTTGATTGCATGTGGTAAATGCTCTGCAGTGAAGCCTTTCAAACCAGTTAAATTTTTGCTGATGATATTCTCTTTTTACAAAAAATTAATCAGAAACAAACATTCTTTTATATTTTCTTGTTTTATTGTTTATAATGAATAGATTTAGCAATACTAAGAAAGCTGAAGTCAAACTTAAAAAAAAAAAAATGAAGGAGGGAGAGGGTAGTAAATGACTTCCTGGGTCGCTAAAGCCCTGAGGTATGCATTTAAGGGTTATTCTGTTAGTGATTCAGTCAAGACCAATGATTCTCTCTTTTTCTTTTGTCGTTTGATTAACAAAAAACATAGACAGCAACAGGCAAAAAAAAAAAGGCTACTGTCACTTTAAGACCTAAAGCACATGTCTGCATTCATTTAAGACACAAGCAATTATATTAACATTAATAATTATTTTGACATAACTGTGTGCATATTAGACTATTCAAACACATGTCCACACGATAAGTTGACAAGAAAATGCAACTTAAAGATTTATTTTGGATCCTTGTGATTCAATGATTTTGAGGCACAGTTGACCCCAACATTACAATTCTGTTATTGTTTATTTACGCTCATGCTGTTCCAAATATGTATGACATTATATCTTAAATGGAACACAAAAGAAGATATTCTGGGGAAAATTGATTTCAGAACAATATTGGATCCATAGACAGCAACAGCTATAAAAGACTCCTGTCACTTTAAGACCTAAAGCACATTATATTAACATAAATACGCTTTTTAACATAATTCTCTGCATATTAGACCTTTCTAACACAATGGAAGCATTTGATTTCAGCAATATAAGAAATGAATTGGTTTGACTCAAGACTCAAGCCTATTGTGAGGGAAAATGTCTATATGGACAGAATGGAGCACTATGTGTACATAATGTTACTTAATAGAATCAAGATTAATTTGAAAACAAATGAATCTTTACATCTTTTAACTCAAGACTTTGAGGAAAGGAAACTTCCCAGAGCAGAAAAAGCAGTCAAAGCAAAGGATAAAAGAGCAAGATGGACAGAGGAAGAGATAAACATGGAGTGGAGCGAGAGAAACACCTTGTCCTGGCAGACGCTCCCAGAGCTCTGCGAGCCGAGAGAGAGGGGAGATTTGAGTGAGGGTCTCTTGGGAGCGAGAGTTACTCTGAAGCTTGACATTTACAAGTGTTACACTCCATCCTCTCTCATCAGATCCAACCTGCCATTTTTCCCACCTCGCTGCCCTGTAAATGGAGCCCGATAACGCAGCGGCCAGGCAAAGCTCACAGACGCAAGAGGCCTCTGTGTCGCAGAGCCGCCCCTCCCCCTCGAGACCCTCGGAGTAGGTAATGTTCAGGTTTAAAGCCCCACATGTCTACATAACAGCAAATGTAAATCCACAGAGCTCCCCGTACACAAAGGAAATGTCAATCTGCTACACACTTGGCAGTGGCTTGCGTGCTTTCTCAATTTAAATGCTGCCTGGTGCTCATGTAAAGCAATACCAATTCAAGCTTGAGTGGCTAGTCTCCGGATGGGCCGGAAATTCAAAGCGACAGGCTGGGATGCATCGGAGATAGTTTTTATCCCTGTGTCTGGCAGTTTATGCATTAACGTTTGCTCTAGTGGAAGTGCGTGTGAATACGCTAGTGTAGGAGGGTAAATGGCGCAGGACGTCTTGAGAAACAATTAGACGTGCATTTGCAGAACGTTGTCTTCATCTTCACTCGACAGAGATGTAACACCTCTTGCTCTCTCTCTCTCTCGCTCTCTCTTTCACTTACACAGGAATCGCGGATTACAATTACAGCTAAAACACTTGCTCTTTTTGCCAAAGCGAACGACTCGCCGCCCACGAGAAGCTCGGGAGATCTCGGCACTGATGGCTATATTAAAATAAAGGAGAATTTAGTGTTAAATGCTAAGCTTTTCAACATGATGTGAAAACAGGAGCAACTATAATAGCAATCCGGATGCATGTAGGACAGAATGACACATAGTCACTTTAAAAATAACAAAATTTATGCAGCATAGTTTTCATATTTTCATGCATAAACTACTTTTCATCAAAAAATCCTAAAAACTGTACTACAGTGTATTGACTTTTTTCAAAATTCATAGTAATAAGAAATATTTATTGACAACAAAATCAGCATTTTAGAATGATTTCCGTAGGATCATGTGACTGGAGTAATGATGCTGAAAATTCAGCTTTGCATCACAGGAAAAGAACTACATTTAAAATATATTATGAAAACGTTTTAATATAATAATACTTTATTTTTTGATCAAATAAATGCAGCCTTCGTGAGCAAAAGATTCCTTTTTTCAAAAACATGACAAAATCTTATAAACAAAATAAATATTTAATATAAAAATAGTGTATATTGGGATTGTTATAATAAGTTTCACAAAAACAATTAACTTGATCAGTAGTTCATATATATTCAGATACGCATATATAGCACTATTTATCCATAGGGTTTACTTTGATATCACATTACTTTTTTATTAAATCATTAAGGGAAAAATCCCATGCTTTTGTATTGAAAACTACTACTCTATGTTATAAAAATGATCTATTTTCAAAAATAACAACGCATGTAGGTTTTGAATAAAAAAAAAAAAATAAAATAAATAAATAAAAAAAAATCTGTAGATAATTGAATTACTGTTGTCTAATTTTGAACTGTAATGTTTATTGCAATTATTAAATTAAATTAAAAATAAAATAAAATAAAATAAAATAAAATAAAATAAAATAAAATAAAATAAAATAAAATAAAATAAAATAAAATAAAATTCACACCAATCAGAGAAATTCACATTTTTGCACATTATTGAAACAGACTTGCAAAAATGGAAAACCTCATATGAAATAAATGTGATGCAAAAGAGCTCGTGTAATATTTAGTTTGACCTCCAGGTTGACAATCAACATTTTCTGAAGGTTAAACACTTGGAAAAAATCAGTTCCAGGCTTGATTTTGGATTTTGTGCACTATTTAAGAAAAGTGCCACATTTGAATGAATTAATGAATGAATAAACAAATAAATAAACAAACAAACAAATAAATAATATCTGTAAATATGATTAACTAAAAATCAATACATATATATGTATGTATATATATATATATATAAATATATATATGTGTGTGTGTGTGTGTGTGTGTGGATTGATATTTTTTTCCTATGTAAAAAGAAAAAATCGTTCTGCAGTATAACTGCATGATGCAATAACAGTTGTATGTAATTCTGATACCACAGTTATACGGGTCTGCTAGAGTTCAAAAGTGTCAAGTCTATTTAAAGAAAATTAGCTGGTTATTACCATCACAGATATGCAGCACTGATTTTATTCTTTCTTGTTTTTTTTCCCCTCAAGATCAGTGAAAGCTGTATTTTCTCTTTTCCTTTTAAACCCCATATATTCTGTTGCTCTTTCTTTTTCTCTTAGCTGATCTGCATGAACCCGTTTTTTTTTTTTTTTTTGCATGTTATAATATGTTCATGTCCCCTCCCCCCTTTCATTCTGCCAATAGGCATCGCTGAATAATTGATAGCTAGACCCGAATGGTGGGTTCATAGCTCGTATGCACCATCTTTTATTTCCATCTTGATGCCAGCATATTTATCTACATTTCCCTTTGAACAACACAGATGTCTGAGAAACCGCTACCACCGTTACACTCCCTTCAGCCAATGCATGACGACTACACAGATACTTCACACCTCAGAGTGCATTCTCAATGTGTTTCCTTCTTTCCTCTTCAATGCATTTAAATGTCAGATTGGCCGTTATATTCTGTCACATGCTAAAACAGCCACTTTAAAGAAGCAAGCACAAATATACAGAAAGACGAGAGAGAGAGAGAGAGAGAGAGAGAGCGAATGACATACTGAAAGAAAGAAAGAGCCAGCTTGAATAAGAAACAGAACAGCATTTCACATTACATGAGATGTGACCTTTTGGAAATAGCTTTGCGTGAATCTTGCCCTATATCTCTCTCACACTCTCCTTTTCATTCATACAACAAACAGGCATGCATGTGCACACAAAAAATCAGAAAAAAAAACACACCTTAAACATGTACAGAGACAACACACAGTGGCATAGATTTCATTTGAACCAAAAGTGGGACATGCCCTCCAAAAACCAAGTCTATGACTCAGAGAAACAGAGCAACCATGAGAATGATACAAATCCATAAATTATATTTAAAAATAGTTGCATCCATCCAGCGATTTGTATATCTATCTACCTGTCTGTCTATCCATCCATCTAGCTGCTGGTCTATTCTTCAGTTCATCTATCCTTCTGTCCATCCAACCAACCAACCATCCATCCATCCATCCATCCCTCCATTCATTTATCCTTCTATCTGCCTGTCCATCCATCCATTTAGAGATCTGTGCATCTGTCCACCTGTCCATTTATCCATACATCAATCTGTCTAAACTGTATATAAAGACCAGACGTTTCTAAAATAACTGGATTTTTTTCCACAAAACCCCACAGAAAACTGTAACGATTAATAATTACATGCATTTTTAATTTATTTTTATTGTTCATAGAAATGTATTTAATCTGGTGCATCCAATATCCAATTTGAGACATTAGCATTTCCCTTTTAACTCTCACATCATAAAGGTCACAATCAGAAGAGTAATGATACCAGGAAAGATTCATGTGTGCCTTATTAGGCATATATTTGAGTGCATTTAAATAGAACAAGTCTGTAAGGCAACAGGAAGTGGCATGACAGGCGATTGAACAAGTCTAAATTTGATTTTACACTCATTATTTCAGAAACTTTGAGTGTGTTAGGAAAAAATGATAAACAATGTATTGCTTCAATGCCACAGGTTCCCTGGCAAAAAGTCACACAGTGAGAGATCCTTATCCGAGCCTCCAGCCCGCTCCACTCAAAAAGCAATCAGCTAATTCAAAGCGTTCTGACTAGCCCACCAGCTGTCACCAGCCAACTACTTCGGGAAAAACTCCCACAAAAATATGATGTTTGTTTTGGCGAAGAAATAACAATATTCATCAGAAATCAATGTGAAACGTCAATGTGAATCTGCACCCGCTAGGCAAAGCAGACAACTGCAAAATCATCAAATCAAATCATTCTGTTATTGCTGGTGGCATGTAGGGAAGTCTTAAAAGTAGAGTGTTTGAATGTGCACATAACTGTGCGTGTGTGTTTGTAGTGTCGATCTGAATTTGGCCCCTTAAGCTGAGTTATAACAGTTCAAACATAGTGAGTATATGTGACTCTAAGCACGGAAACACATTGGGCCTCCTCAGAAAGCGGGCTGGCCTCATTACTGCACAGTGGGTCTTATGACTGCCATTATGTAAAGAGGAAATAGACAAGGGCTTTGACAGCTCTAACAGGCTGATGTGGTTGGTGGGGGGTGGGAGTGGTTAGTGCCCTGAAACTGAGGCTGATTAGGGTCAAGTCTAGAAAATGATTCAGTCATAGTCAAAAATTGGGGGTGGGCATATAGCAGTTGTTTCAGAAGCATATAAATCACAAAAGGTGCTTTTACACAGACTATCCACGGATAGAGGTGTAATAAATGCATTTAAACAGGAATCACAATTGTTAAACAGTGGATCATGTGTGCTAAAAGGCACAACCAAGAGAATACAAGAAACAAAATGTGGACAGCACAAAAAAGGTTTATATAATAATAAGATGCTGTGAAACGGAAGTACCATGGAACAACATATTGTACTTAAATGCAAGTACAAAGCACAAGCTAAACAAAAAGCAAAAACAAAACAAAACAAAGTAAGAAAATCAAAACAAAACACAACAAAAGAACAAATAAAACAAAACAAAAAATGCAAAGCAAAGCAGAAACAAACAAAAGCAAAACAAAACACAAAACAAAAAAGTAAACTAAAGCACACTAAACAAAACCAAAAATCAAAACAAAACATGAAACAAAGTAACAAAAGCAAAACACAACAAAAGAACAAACAAAACAAAAAGCAAAGCAAAACAAAGCGAACATCAAATGCAAAAAAAAAAAAAACACAAAGCAAAAAATAAACCAAACAATGCAAAACAAAGCAAAACAAACAACAAAAGCAAAATAAAACACAAAACAAAATGTAAACTAAACCACACTAAACTAATCCAAAAACTAAATTCAATACAAAATATAAAACAAAGTAACAAAAGCAAAACACAAAAAAGAACAAACAAAATAAAAAGCAAAGTAAAACAACAACAAATGCAAAACAAAACACAAAACAAAATGTGAACTAAATCACACTAAACCAATCCAAAACCTAAAATCAAAACAAAATAACAGAAGCAAAGCACAAAAAAGAACATAAACACAAAAAAAGAACAAAGCAAAAAGCAAAGCAAAACAAAACACAAAACAAAATGTAAACTAAACCACACTAAACCAAACCAAAAACTAAAATCGAAACAAAATATAAGACCAAGGAACAAACGCATAGCAGAACACAGCAAAAGAACAAACAAAACAAATAGTAAAGCAAATCAAAGCAAACAAAAGAAAAACAAAACAAAGCAAAAAGTAAACTAAATAACACTAAACCAAAAAACTAAAATCAAAACAAAATATAAAATAAAGTAACAAAAGCAAAGCAAAACACAACAACAACAAAAAACACTTTCTGACACCATTTGGATTAAGTTGAGAATGTTGAACCAAGTGCATCTGCACAGACCTAATGTATATTATAATAATTTTTGCCAATTTATTTAATATGGATAGTTAAGGGAATACAAAAATGAGGAGTAAAAGGGGATAGGACCAGAAAATGGCACAAACCTGACATCAACATAAGGACCTCAGGTGTGTCAAAACACATAAACTAACCACTAAGCTACGTCTCCAACATCTTAAACTTTGTTGCTTTGCACAAGATACTATACACTTTGCTTGTGTGATATAACCAGGATATAACCAGGATATAACTTGTGTGATATAACCAGGTCTCGAGAGAGAATAAAATAATGTGTCCGTGCAGCCCAAATTTTAACCCAATTTTTATCTCCACGGTAAGTCATTATGATATTTAACAAGCTCTATTAAAGTTAATGAATCATCTTCTTGCAGGCACACTGGCAGAGTTTACACAATTTCATCACATCATGAATATTCACCGTTTTAAAAGAAACAGAAATGAAAGAGACATATTCAGAGAGACAGATAGATGTTTCTAGGGTTAGTTTTGCCCTCTCTTTTCCTTCACGCAGGGCCACACTAGGCCTCAAGGCTTTGGCCCGGCGCATGATGGTCGGAGGTTCCTATGGAGCAGACTGCTTCCATAATCCATTATGCATGGCACCTCTCTTATGCAGACGGTAATAGAAATTAATGTATTCATATCTGTATCAAAGTCTGTGCTCTCCTACTTTATTTTACAGGGTATTCTCATGCTGCAAGACTTCTTTGGCTCAGTCCCTGAAATCCCTGATCAGAATTATCTGCCGGATCTCTGCTGATTAATTTATGTGTTGTTACTCTTCGGCAGAGACATTTGGGCAAAGTTGAGAAAGGCTTGCTAATGCGATGTGACAGTTTGGCAAAAGAAGAGGAGGGGAGGAGAGAAAGTGCAAGAAAACAGGAGAGTTTCTTCAAAGGTCAGGTCAAAAGTCAAGCCCACTTTCTGCCACAAACTCCATCTTTTTGGATATTTTATGGTTTTTTTTTTTTTTTTTTTTTTTTTTTGCTGTTCTGTTTCATAACACAGTATATCTATCTTTTTTCTTGACTTCCAAACGATCATCCGGGCTCTATATGAAGAAATTAGTGAATAAAGTCATTATTTTTGTTTTATTCGCACACAAAAAGCTTCATAACATTGCGGTTGACCACTGATGTCACATGGACTATTTTAACGATGTTCTTACTATCTTTCTGGGTCTTGAACATGTCAGTTGCGTTGCTGTCTATGCAGGGTCAGAAAGCTCTCGGATTTCATCCAAAATATCTTAATTTGCATTCTGAAGATGAAAAAAGGTCTTACGGGTGAGTAATACATGATAGAATTTACATTTTTGGCTGTCCCTTTAACTGTAAAATCAGCAAATACTGTAACACATTGACTATTTAGTCAGTAATAACAGTAAATGATCAAATTATTTGTGCATAAATAATTAATATTCATGATCTAATCTATCACAAATGTGTTATATCACAACTGAGCAGCCACCCTAACATAACAGACTCCTCAGTTTTTAAAACAAAGTGACGGCCATGGATCAAGGCTTCAGTAATAGCTGCTTTCAGTCAGCTTACAAAAATCCCCCGCACACTTTCCTCTGTTTTTCTCTCTAGGGTGCATGAAGCAGGTGAGGCAGAGAGCCGCATACAGGCTGTATAGAGGCCACATCACTCTGTTACTTAGCAACTTGTCAAAAAGCCTGAGTCACTGCCTCTCTGCAGTACAATCTAGCTGACCAATCAAAGGTCAGGTCAAAGGTTGGCCCAGCTTTTCTCAAAACACAATGGAACAAAATCACCAAAATGACTAAGAACATGTTCACTTTACCGCATTTAGACATCCAGATTGGACAAAACCAGTTAACTGCATTAAATTGCAGTTTATTTAACGCAGTAGTGGGTCACAGGAGGGTATGTGCACTGCAGGCAGTTAGAGTTGCAGACCTAGAGAAAAAAAAAAATGCACATAAAAAAAGCAAATAATAATACATATTTTGCAGTTGCATGTAAAAATTGATTGTGCTATGTTACTATGTTTAATTAAATAGACAGCTTTATAATAATGCATAAATAGTTTAATAATAATAGACATTTTTAAATGTCTACTTGCAAAATGTTGTATTTCCAGATTATATTTAATATTTTTACATTTATAGTGTCTAATGTAGTAGTATTATGGTACTTAACTATTATTAATAATAAATAAGTATTCATTTATTTGTTTTATTTAGATACTGAACAGATAGAAACTTGCTTTTATCTATTTTTTAAATAATACACGAATGTGTATATTTATATGTATATTTTAAGCACATTAATGTATAGCTACATTTTAACAATAAAATAAGCATTTATTTATAAGTGTCTATTTAATTGTGAAAGCAATTTAAAAAATGACAGATTATTATTTTCTTATACTTAACTACTAGGGGTGTAACAAGACACTTATCCCATGAGGGTTCACGAGATGAGACTTCTAAACTTAAAAAAAAAAAAAATCCTAAATTATGAAATATATAGGGAAATGTAGTATTTTATTCAACTGAAAAACACAAAATGCATGTGCATTTTGATATTAACTTGTACTTTATGAAGTTAAACTTCTATTTTAATGAATTATATGCAGTAATAAACACATAAACTAAAGCTGCATGATTCTGGATACATTGACAATCACAATTAAAAAAAAAAAAATTCTCTCACGATTCTGAAGACTGGATTCATCTAAACAAAATAACAATTTACTAGTGGTTCTGACAAAATGTTCATTGCTTAAAAATATATATACTGGAACAAAATTGTAAAAAATGAAGTCAGTCAGTGTCTCAAATAATAAAGACTTGTTTCACTACTGGAATCTCCTAAACGAATGATTCAATGATAAATACTTTTTTAAACGTGCAGTTGTAGCCACCTCCTGGCGGAAGTGGATAAGCAATATGTGTTTATAATCAAACTATAAACTTTTAGCCCAGTACTTCTGTTATTTAAATGTATGTAACACAGAAATAATGATTATTATGTGGTTGAAAAGACCGTTTGTGTCATTTTTTTGGATCAGCAGCAGCATAAATGCAAATTTACATTGTAAGCGTCAGCAGCGTGATGTGAAACAGTCGTAATAGACACCGCTGAATCCTTGTCATTTAGGAATAAGATTGTGTGGGTGTTTGAATAGAGATAGTGATTTTTTTGCAGCTCTAATGTAAACACTGCAAAATGTTTTGGGACGATATTGTCATGTTCTCAGAGATATCGGATCTCGCAAGATCTTGTCACATCCTTATTAGCTACATTTTTAACAATTTTGTAGTTAAGGGGTCATATGAGGCAATTTCATGTTTTCCTTTGTCTTTGGAGTGTTACAAGCTGTTTGTGCATAAGATCCGTAAAGTCTCAAACCCAAATAAATATTCTTTCTAAAAGTTTATACTCATCCACGCCTTCCTAAAACGCTTGATTCAAACATGCCCCCACAAATCTACATCACTGTGGGGGAAGATTTGTATAACACCACCCATATATACGCAAAGAAAGAAAGAAAAAAGAAGAAAGAAATTTTATTCATGCTTCAGTATTGTTGCAGCCACCGCCATGTCGTGGAGACGCTGTGCGTTTGTTGCGAAAGCAAAACTACTTTGTTTGGCCTTCCAAAAGAGGACACAACTACAAATCAGTGGTTAAGTTGTATTTACTACACTGTTCCAGAACAGTAGAACCCAAATATTAGAGAATGTGCAGCACATTTTACAGAGGATTCTTTCCTGAACCTGGAAGTACAGTTTTGTGGCTGTGCATAAAGGATGTTTCCAAAAAGTGGGGCAATTCTAACTTTGAAAGGACAGTCTGGCACTTCTGACTCACAGCATGTAAGTACATTTACATATTTAAAATATTTGCTACTGACTATTGAAATACGGGTTTTGAGCAGTGTAGATTAGCATTTGGTGTGTTTGTCGTTTCAATGATCACAAATGCAGACATAGTTTTATATTTATTGTCCCCGCAATGCGAAGCAATGTGCAAAAAAAAAACAGTATAAATCATTAAAATCAATAATTATGTCCCCACTGGATACAACAAATGCCTCGTTTTTAATAGGTGTCAGTACTGCTTTGGAAGCTGATATTCCAAATATGGGTAAGGGGCGTAACACACATTTGAGGTATTCGGCCAATCACAACACACTGGAAAGCTGTCCAATCAGAGCACGCTGCCCTTTTTTTTAGAATGACGAGCTTTGTAAAAATCAACGCGTTTCAGAAAGGTGGGGAAGAGGGGAGTAAAAATAATGTACAGTATATGGAAAATATTGTGTTTTTTAAATGATGTCTATTACTGAAATAAAGCAGAAAACCCATGAAAGATTTACGTTATTTAAAAAAAAATGTATACATATTTTGGATTATGGGGCACTGATATGATGACCACAGCAACTGAAAGAGCTTACAGGTGGTGATGGATATAAGCGTAGACTTAAACCAAATGCCGTACCATTGATTCCCTAAAAGGTGTCTAAACATCTCAGATATCGAGAGAAATCCGAGCTGAGAAACTCCTTCAGCGGCTGCGATATCATGACAAGCGTCGGCATATTTACATCTGCCAGGATGGCATCTAGTGTTTCTTGTCTCTGCCATTTGTAAGCTCTTTCAGTAGCTGCTGAGGTCTACTAAAAGCCTTATTTATTTATCCACAGGCATCTTCCAATTTTTTCTCCTCTTCTTATCACTAGGAAAACAGTGAAGACTTACATCCCTTCGACTGAAAATTACAACCAAAATCTACACAATGTGGCGTTACGTCAGTATTTTATTTTCCGAGGTGTTGCAGTAAAAATAGCACCAGTAGCTCAGCGAGTGCAACCATTTCACGTCATCGAAATGGTGGCGCCCCCCACAGTACGAAAGATGTATAGAACGATGAGGATTTTTTATGTTTTTTTTACTAAATATTGCAGTAAGAGACATCATTTACATCATATTAAGCCATACAAGACATTTAGAAACCAAAAATTAAGTAATTTTCAGAAATTGCAAGTAAATTTCACATAATTAGACAGAAATGGCAAGTAACACTGAATTAAATGTGAAATTTTGAAGCAGAAACAGTATTTTTCCGTAAAACACACTCCAATAATCTTTGCTTTATTTACAACTTAAAAAAATGTCATTACAGTTGTTTTACCACCTGATGCTCACTGTAAACCCTGGCCCCTGAAGCAAAACCAGTTGAGATCCACTGATCTAACGCAAGACACCGCTTATCGCCTCGGGTCCACTAATTCAGCCACTAATGCAACTAAATGTAGCATTAAGTGACTATTGGCCACTTTTGCCTAATTAAAGGAAACAGCATTCCAAAGGTTTGTTCCTTGGCAGATAATTCATGAGATATAAATTATTCATCTGAACTAGTCCCAATGAGAATGCCAAGCTCTCCTGTGCTACAAATCTGTTGCTGTGAATAAACCACCTCCAACCATCTGTCGGATATCTCTTGATCCCCACACACAAAAACATATACACCTCGCGCAGTCGCCTACAGGGCCGTCCCGTAGACCTGGCGCTTCTGTCCTTGACTGAGGGCAACTTCAATGACTTACAGCTCTTCTAGTCATTTCTAAATGCAATAGATTAGACAGAATGAAGGATGGCGCAGTAGGAGCTGTTTCCGACCGCACACTTCCTTATTTCAATGAAGTTAGCGATTCCATCCTTCACCTTCTCTCTGCGTTTCTTGCTCGCCCTCTCATTTCTGAAAACTACTACAGCTGTGCTGAAGGGTAGAGAGAGATAGAGATGGAGAGAGAGAGACATGGGAAACTTCATGCATAATGCATCCATGTCCAGCCCAGCAATCACTATTCCTTACCTCCGGGGATATATGAAGCACTCAGCTAAAATGGATTTCTTTTTTTGTAGAGGGGAGGGCAGAAATAAATAAGCATTTCAGATTTTAGAAAATTTCAATATTACAATGAACAGAGAAAGAGCACGGACGCATCTGAGAGAAAAAGCCTGACACACTTCAGGCACTTTGTTCTCTATCACTGCAGCCCAGCAATGAACGCAAAACGTATTACTGCTCCCAAGAAGAGGGTCTTAAACTCTGATTTGTCACATACATTGTGGGGGGATATTTCATTGTAGCTAAATGTAGCTAAGGGGAGGATTTGTGACCGTGCAGTCGGTGCGGGGCTTTGAAATTGAAAAGAACAAAATAAGAGCAAGCCGCAACACGGTGGAACACCAGAACAGTAGTCAGAGCGCAGCTGTAATTTATGACAAAGCTGGGGAAAAAAGCTGCAAACATTGCTGAATTATGGGTATTATTATTATTGACTATCTCAAGCTTACACTGCATCGTCTGTCGTTTATTCAAGAATTAGTTTTATTCTAAGCTAGAATGAAACCTTGAAGCAAAGTGGAAGATTTCAGTTAAAACTGACTCTACAAAAATGGTGCGGTGATGTGCCTGAGGATTGTGCTCGCAACACCAAGACCATGAGTTTGATTCCGAAGGAAAACATATAGTAAAGATGAATGTATTCTTTGAGACTCCTGAAGTCACTTAGAATACAGTGCCTTAATAAAATAAAATAAAATAAAATAAAATTGACTTGACTTGTTTTAGGTTTATTGCCACATCAGCTTTACAGGCTATTTCATGGCAAACAAAGATTTTACATAAAAGAAAAACAATACAATACAATAGTGCACAATACAAAAATGTAAGTAAAGCAATTATAAAGCAAAGTGTACATACAATTCTATAAAAGATTCCACTGCATCAGTAATGCCAGACATATATATATTATAGTATTGAATAATGTATTAAAAAAAACACACTAATTACAAAAGCAGTTTTAAATGACTTTGTAAATTCTAAAAATTGATTGTTGTATTATATTTCTGTTATATTTGATGCATTTATATTTTATACATATTATTGTATGACTACATTTTAATCTAAATTAAATAAGCATTGTCTATTTAACTGTGAAAGTAATTTGGAAAATTACTAATTATTATTTTCTTATATTTACCTACATTTTTATCATGAAATAAAAGTATAAAAAGTCTGTTCATAAAGTGATTTATTTACATTTTAATTTTTGAAATATTCAGTTGCTAAGCTATTAAAATGTCAATAAAAAGTGTAATTAAATCAAATCAAATATTCTAAAATATTTTTAAAATGTAAAAAAAAAAAAAAATCGTATTTTTATCTGTTCGGTATCTAAATAAAACCAAACAATACAAATAAATAAACGAATAAATAAACACAAATTAGTAAATGAATAACGACATAAAATAAATATTTAATATAACATTTAGAACAATAGAACAAATAAACAAGCAGCAATGTAGCAAGTAGCAAGGATTTTTTTTTTTTTTTAAATAATAAATAAAAAGATTTAAAAGTACAAAAAAAAGAAAAACAATAGATCAAGCTAGTGTTAGAGGGTCAAGTTATTAATATTTTTTATAATAATTAAAAACAACCAAGCAGATGGAATAAAAGTGTTAAATAATAAAACTTTGCTACATTATATAATAAAACTTTGAATCCTAAGTGTCGATTCCTGTTTCTGCCTGTGGGTGCCCACCCTTCATCCCATCACATTATTTATTACTTATCAGAGCTGTTCAAACCAAAGATTCACATCTGAGTCTATTTAGCATGCTTCTGTTTTTTTTTTTTTTTTTCCTTTTTTTTTCTTTTTTTACATAAAACCAAATAATCCACACATATAATGAAATCTCTAGATACACAAGAATATCGGATGAAGACCATGTACAGTAAGTATAGATGTTTACTCTGACTGTAGATGGATTTTCAGATGAAATTAACCAAATATCCTACTACTTTTTTCTGCCATATAAAACTGTGTGTTCGCCTAAAAATAGCTACTGTTAATGAAAACTGCTCGAATGTAAGTTTTAACCATTCAGTCTTTTTTATTTTGTTGAAAACATCATAGAATCATGAAAGTATGAAATGAACTAAGGCTAATATCATAAATAACAACAAGTCTGATTTGATGCTTGTATTACTTGTCAATTTTGGGAACGGAACGAATGAAACCCCATTACCTAGCCAATCTAATGAGGCATTTGTGTGCATTATATGACCCACCTAAACCATCAATCTGAGATGTTCTTGAATCTACACTACCACTCAAAAGTTTTTGAACAGTAAGTGTTCTAATGTTTTTTAAAGAAGCCTCTTCTGCTCACCAAGCCTACATTTATTTGATCCAAAATACAGCAGAAGTAGTAATATTGTGAAATATTTTTACTATTTAAATAACTGCTTTTTCAGCATCATTACTCCAGTCTTCAGTATCACATGATCCTTCAGAAATCATTCTAATATGCTGATTTGCTGTTCAAGAAACATTTTGTATTATTATTAATATTTAAAACAGTTGAGTACATTTTTGTCAGGATTCTTTGATGAATAGAAAGATCGAAAGATCAGCATTTATCCGAAAAAAATAAAAATAAAATAATAATAATAAAAAAAGCTTTTGTAACATTATACACTATACCATTCAAAAACTTGAAGTCAGTATAGGGGGGAGAAATTATAGAAATTAATACTTTTATTAAGCAAGGATGCTTTAAATTGATCAAAAGTGATGATAAAGACATTTATAATGTTACAAAATATTTCTATTTAAAAAAATAAAATGGTTTGTCTAAGCTTTCTATTCATCAAAGAAACCTAAAAAAAAAAATCTACTCAGCTGTTTTCAACATGATAATAACAATAAATGTTTTTTGAGCAGCAAATCAGAATATACATCAGAATGATTTCAGAATGATGAAGGATCATGTGACTGGAGTAATCATGCTAAAAATTCAGCTTTAAAACTTTAAAAAGTAGTAAAATATTTCTAATTTGTACTTTTTTTGCAAATGCAAATTGAGAGAGGAAGAGACTTTAAAAAAAAAAAACATTAAAAATCTTAATTTGATTAAGATTAGATTTTTTTTAATTAAAATTGCTTAAAATTAATTGAGAACATCTTGTGTTTTTCAGTTAGTTATTTGACTTATACCTTGGTATTGAATGAGCAAATAAAAATATAAATAAGCAAACTAACAAAGCAATTTAAATAAATCAAATAAGCAAGTAAAAATATATAAATATATCAGCAAACAAACAAATAAATCATTATTTAAAATTTCCACTAAATGACTGGACAGCATCTTTAGGCCACAGGCTATTTTCCACTTTGGGCCTCTTCCTCTTAGTCCTTTATGATTCAGATCATTAAGAGATTTTTGTTTTCTGCTGCCAAAGTTATAGACATAATCTCCAAACTTATAATAATAATTCTCAACTGCTTTGAAAGAGTGAAGAATAAAAGTCATAACATACTGCAAAATTCAGGCCGGTTTGCCTGGTGGCTGCTACAAGCTGCAGCAATCGATGTGTATGCATAATGAAGTCTGTAGCTACAGCTGACCACGTGCCCACTGGTGAACCCTGACAGAGCTCAATATTGAGACATGTTTCATTCAATACTCATAAACAGAAGGTCTGGGCTGGCTCCAGCTGTGGAGAGATCCATCAGGGAAACCTCAAGAAAATCAGCAGCCAAATGAAACATGTGGTGGGTGGAGGGATGGATGGATGGATGGTGAATGAGAGCGATATTTACAGCCATCTCCAGCTGTCCAGTAAAGCCCACTCCACAATTTTCCTCCAACTCATTTTTTGCTCTATGAAGCTGCAATCTCTGCTAAAAATACTAGCATGCTGTTCATGCTGGTTTGATGCTGCTCTGGCTGGTTGTTAAACATAGCTTTACTTCCAACCTTATGAGCAAACTGTACTTTTCCCCTTTCTGCTTAAACTTTTTTAGCTTAATTTTGGCTTAAACACTAGTTTTTAAAATAAAAAATCAAACCACACATATGTACCAAATCTATTACATTTACTGTCTTTCTGAGTCTTGAATGTGTCAGTTGTGTTGCTGTCTATGCAGGGTCAGAAAGCTCTCAGATTTCATCAAAAATAGCTTAATTTGTGTTCCAAAGACGAACAAAGGTCTTACGGGTTTGGAACGACATGAGGGTGAGACAGAATTTTAACTTTTTGGGGAACTACCCATTGGAACCTAATGCTACAAAATATTTTCAAACTTCATGAATACAATTCAACACATCTGGTGGCATTCAGTCAGAACTGCTGTAAATATTTGTATCCCTGTTGAGTAATCTTAACTCAGGTAGAGACATTAGGTGACACTTTGACATGCATCAAATGAAACGCTCCACTCTGCCTTTACTTTAAATCCTGCAGAGAAAGTAATGAACTTGGTTCAAACTTCTGACAGCGGTTACGAACAGCCCAACCGTTCATCTTCAGCGTGCTTGTCACCATAGCGTCCTCTGACACTGACATACTGATTCAGTCTCTCTATCACTCGCCCACTGGAGCAGGGCTGGAAAAATAGGCACCATCTATAACCATGTTCTAAAGTGCCACTTCCTGTTTAGAAGGAGTGACAGGAAGTGGAGCAGAACTTGTAACAGAGAACCCCTAAAATATTATTCATGACATGGTACATTAAAAAAAAACATCCATCAAAAGCCTTTCTAAAAATAAAGCATCCGAAGTACAGTATGAAATGCTCACCATATGGTGTGATGGGGGGAAACTTTTCTAAACATACTTGAAGATTTATACATATGCAAATCCATCTGTCCAGGTCACTGTGAAGTGCGTCTTTGCTTGGGTGAATCATAGGTCGTGAGAGGGAACGAGCTGACACCCCTACGTAACAGGACAGGACTGATATCAGCCAGATGCTACTGTATATTTATGACCACTTTCCCTCAAACTCAGAAGGTTAAACAGAAGCACTGGGAATATGTATCACTTATTTAACTTAGCACACACACACTTTATTTTTTCCATGATGTGGACTTAGCTAATGATATTTTCTATCTATAAAATGGCCCACAAATCCTTTTAGATTTTCATCAAGACATTACTTTGCATGCTTTGAAGCTGTTTTCCTAATGAGGACCATAGATGATTCCAGGTGTTACAATCATGACTGCGACAAACTTATTCTGATATACTGTATACAACATTCTTAAGAATTCTTTTAAAAGTTCTTTTAAGGGGAAGTTCACTTCCAAAACAAAAATGTATGAGAAGATAATTTACTCACCCCCTTGTTATCCAAGATGTTCATGTCTTTCTTTCATCAGTCAATAAGAAATTGTTTCTTGAGAAAAACATTTCTGGAATTTTCTCCATATAATGGACTTAAGTGGTGCCCCCAATTTTGAGCTTCTAAGATGCAGTTTAAATGCAGCTTCAAAGGGCTCTAAACAATCCCAGATAAGGAATAAGGGTCCTATCTAGTAAAACAATCTGTCATTTTCAAAACAAATTGACAATTTATACATATTTTAACTTCAAACGCTCGTCTTGTCTTGTCTCTGCGATAATTAGATGTGTAGTCTGTGTAATGCGGGTCAATACAGTTAGGGTATGTCTAAAAACTCCTGTGTCGTTTTCTTCTTCAACATCAAAATCGTATTAAAATACTTCTGCAGCGATGTAGGGCGATTTTGAAGTTGCAGAAGAAAATGAAATGAGTTTTTCGACACACCCTAACTGTATTGACGGACAGAGTTTGCACAGACTTAGATGAGACGAGCGTTTGAGATTAGAAAGTATATAAATTGTCAATATGTTTCGAAAATGGCAGATCGTTTTGCTAGATAAGACCCTTCTTCCTCGGCTGGGATCGTTTAGAGCCATTTGAAGCTGCATTTTAACTGCATTTTGGAAGTTCAAACTTGGGGGCACCATTGAAGTCCACTATATGGAGATAATTTCTGAAATCATTTTCCTCAAGAAACATAATTTCTTATCGCCTGAAGAAAGAAAGACACAAAAATCTTGGATGAGAAGGGGGTGAGTACATTATCTGTAAATTTTTGTTCCTTTAATGGCTTTGATAAAGAACCTTTAACGTCCATGGAACCTTATCTATTCCACAAAAGTTTTTTAAGATGATTTAAAAAAAAAAAAAAAAAGGTTCTTTAAAACATCTGTTTGCTAAAAGGTTCTTTGGAGAACTTAAAATGGTTCTTTTATGGCATTACTGCGAAAACCCCTTTAGAAATTGTATTTTCAAAGTAAACAATAGTGTGTTTACAGTAGGGGTGTAGCGGTACATAGATGTCACGGTTCGGTACGTACCTCGGTTCAAGAGTCACGGTTCAGTACGATTTCGGTACAACAGAAAATCTACTATGCTAGGTTTCTTTTCATTTATTTTAAACAGACAGTAGTACAAATTACAATTTTTTCCACCTACATGTGAAAATATTAAATATATCAAATTAATGTCATATATAGACTATAAAATCTGCAGTACATGCATAAATACTTGAAATATATTTAATTTAGTTTCAGTTCAGTTTTGTGACAGAAAGGAAACTCAAATGGCAGAAAGCGACAACCTATTTGTTTTTTGTTTTTGTTTAAGTTGATTTTGCTGGTATGAGGAAAGTTGAAGTAATCGCGCCGGTGCACACAAACACAAAACATATCAGTTCCAGGCTTTGGTACTTTATCAAAATAAAATACAGTGAACCAAACATCAGGACGCCCGCCTCACTGTGGCACCGTTAGAACGCGACTGAAGTACAAAGTCTATAATTTACATAATAACTAATAGTTTAGCATTTGGAGGCATCGCAAATATGGAAATATTATGGAATATTTGGATTTGTGCCGAATGAGAGAGGTAGGATACAAAAGCACAGAGCTCCATTTCGCAGACAGTTGAGTGCGCAAGCCTTTAAAGTAATGTTATACTCCTTTGTCAGTAAGAGACAAAGACATGGTCACTGTCTAGTGGTCTTTGTTTTCAAGTGCACAACTCCTGGCATTCGCTGTTCTTCTGCTGTCGGTTATCAAACAGAGTTGCATTACTGCGGACCCCCCCTTCTGGATTGAGGGTGAATTGCCTGTATTCGTCGTAAGGCCTCATGCACTGAATCGAGATGCCCATACCGTGACGGTTCAGTACAAATACACGTATCGTTACAGCCCTAGTTTACAGATAGATCCAAACTGATCTCATGACGAAAATGTACCCGTGGGAACTTTTTCACAAGTCACAAAATACGTACCGCCATGTATGTTTTGTGACATATTCGATGTAAAATGTCCACTGAGTTTTCCTCGGATGAACGTACATATGGTACTTTTTATGTGACGTTGGTTTTGTATGTGTCACCACAGTTATGACTTGAAATGTCCGTTAAGTGGCGAAATAACTGTAATGATCCGTGACGTTTTAAAATAACGAACCATCTGCACTACACCTACTGTAAACCTACTCCACTGAATGAACAAAAGTGAAATGTGACGTAAAAACACAATTGCAAGCATGTCATTTTAGCTTGTTTTTCAATCTCTTTCAGCTCTTTCATCGCGAGTCATGTTTTTGACAGGATTCGTACCACATCTTAAGTCCAATTCCGTGCTGCTTGAGCTTCTGAGCAAGCTTGTTACATCTGGAAAGTGAAACAAATGGAGCTGTAATCATAACTGTGTACGAAAACGATTACAAGTGCTTGTTGTTTTACCGCCTCTATTGTTTATTTCTGTTCTGAAATTGCAGTGATACATACTTATTGGTACATATTTCAGGTCGTGTGAAAAAGTTCCTCCGTGTACGTTTTCGTCATGAGATCAGGTAGGATAGAGCATACATGGTTAGTTCTGAATTTGATTTGTGATTTTGGTTTGAAAATGTCATATTTCTTCTCTTTTTTTTAACTTCTTGAAAAATAACTTGATATTTTGGTGGTCAAACTGGTGTGATGGGAAATTTTTCAAAAACGGTATTCCAAAAAAAAGTTGTCAAATTATAAAATAAAAAGTAATTAAACGACTACACAAGCATAATTCATAAACTACTGGGTGTGTGCACATTTTCAATTTATTTTGTGTCTCCTTTGATTAATTTCTTCAGTACAAGCTTTTTGATTTTTTGGCCTCATGTTTCATTGAACTTAACATTATTTAATACGCAGATTTACATTTTTGTCTTGATTTATATGTAAGGTAATAACTAAGTTGCCTTTTTCCATCAAGAACATTTGTCACTATTCCTCATTAACAGTTCATTGAATGTGTACAAACACAACTTATAAGCAAAACAATTCTGCTCCCATCATGAAAGTTTCTCACTAGAAATTATGACATTGTGGAGGCATTCAACTGCTAATTATCATGCAGACATGTTTTGAAGGCAGCATATTTAAAATAAAAATGTACATATTATATATACACTACCAGTCAAAAGTTTGACTTTTTTTAATCTAGCCAAACTGCATCAAATTGATCAAAAGTTATAGTAAAGACATGTATGTTACAAAAATGTTAAAGGGATAGTTCACTCAAAAATGAAATCTGTCATTAATTACTCACCTTCATGTTGCCCCAAACCCGTAAGACCTTAGTTCATCTTCAGAACACAAATTAAGATATTTTTGATGAAATCCGAGAGCTTTCTGACCCTGCATAGACAGTAACACAACTACCATTACACATTCAAGGCCCAGAAAGGTAGTAAGGACATTGTTAAAATAGTCCATGTGACATCAGTGGTTCCACTCCAGTGGTGAAACTACAAGGATACTTTTTGTGTGCAAAGAAAACAAAAATAACAACTTTATTCAACAATTTCTTCTCTTTCTGATGCAGGAGCCGGCGTGCTGATGTAGAACCCGGAAGCACAGCTCTTTGTTTACAAGAGGAAGATGCACACTCTACAAAAAACTCTTTGTAAACTCTTAGTAAAATGGCTGAAGAATTCGACAGAAAAATGACTTGCAATTTTTTGCATAGACTTACTTATTTGAACCAGAATATACAGTCGATGAACTAAGAGAGATGGATGTTCTAAGTCAGAACCACATTGTGAAATTGTTTAATAAAGTCGTTATTTTTGCAAAAAGTATTATAAAAGTATTATAAAATTACAGCTGAACCACTGGTGATACATGGACTGTTTTAATGATGTATGTACTACCTTTCTAGGCCTTGAACTCAGTTGTGTTGCAGTCTATGCAGGATTTGAAAGCTCTCGGATTTCATTAAAAGTATCTTAATTTGTGTTCTGAAGATGAATGAAGGTCTTACAGGTTTGGAATGAAATGAGGGTGAGTAATGAATGACAGAATTTTTATTTTCGGTTGAACTGACCCTTTAATTTTCTTTTGAATTTTCTATTAATCTACTCCTAAAAAAAACAGCTTCCATAAAAATATTTAGCAGCATTATCAATATTGAAAAGAACAAGAAATAAAAAAGTACTCAAATATAGCCACTAATTTGAAATATAAGCACTGAAATATAGGGTTATAGTTTTTTTTCAAATGGAGTTTTTGATCAGCGAATGACAGAGATCTGTGTTTTATCTGTCATTAGAACTTGCATCGCATTATACACTTTCATCAATTTACAGGTTATAACTTTTATTGTAGCTGTATGGGTGCTTAGTTTTTCTTGTCATTTAATACACACGGAATACAGTCAGAAGGCTTTTTAATCTACAAATTGCCATCATTTACCATAAATTTACTGTAGCAGCACTAACTGCACAGTGGTATTGAGTCAGAAATGTGGGTAATATTATATTATTAATATAGACATGTATTAAATGTACTGAAGGAGTAACGGAATATAACTACAGTATTTTTTGTGATTAAGCTATAACGGTTATGCATTTATACTTAATATATTTAGACTACTGTTTTTCATACAAATACCTAGGAACCATATTACATTTTTACCATGGTATTGAGGTGCTATTTGTAGTTTGCACTGATATTATCATGATCTACGGATGATACTATGGAAGGTATGATACGGATGATACTATGCAATGGTTTAAAAAAAAAAAAATAAACAGTGAGAATAATTAAATTTCACCGTATAAAAATAAGGTTGCTACAATTTTTACATATATTACTGATTTTGATAATGAACATAAATCTACATCTGCATCCTAACTCAAGCTACTATCAAATGTGTATTTCTAAAAGACAAAAAAGTGTTTTATTAATATTATCAGGCAACACTAACCTGTTTCTGGATTTGAATTTGATATATATATATATATATTTTTTTTTATTATTATTATTATTATTTTTTCTATTAAGATATTTATTTTGTTAAAGAAAAATGACTGGAAAAAGTGTAAAGAATTCAAAAAACATGAAGTGTTTGTCATGTACTGACCATAAAGAAGAGTTAAAGCCATAATTATCCGTCTGGCTTTTACAACTGCAAAAATCTGCCTTTAAACTTGAAAAAAAATAAAAATTTGACATTTATCGTAATAATTATTGAAATTGATTGATATAAAAAAAAATTATCATGATCACTTTTTGGCCATATCGCCCAGCCTGAAATGGGAGTTACCAGATTGGTTTTCAGACCATGTTACCTTATTGGCTGTCGTCATACTGATGGTAGGTTTAGGGGTGGGGTCAGGTAAGGGGGATCACTTTCATTGCATGATTTAGAAATACCCAGCAGTTTGAAAACACCCACAAAGTCAGAAACTCCCACTTTCACTCACTCTTACTGGAGGCGGGGTGAAGATACAAGGCTTCGCTGACAGTTTGAGGATGCAGTGGTTTAATGACAAGATCTTCTGAATGCTTTTCATTGTTTAAATATTTGTAAAACCCTCAAACAGACATAAATAAGCCGCCTCTGCACTAAAGACCGAAGTAATGATGCTGAAAATTCAGTTTGTAGTATATCACAGGAATAAACTACCTTTTAACATTTTAAAATAGCAGTTCTTAACTTGTAACATCAGTATTTTTGATCAAATAAACTTACCGACCCTAAACTTTTGAAACTTTTGAACAATAGCGTATGCAAAGTAATGCACGCTCAGACACAGTGATGCATTCCAGACTGCATGAGAAAAACTCATCAGACTTTTGAGCAATCCATCTAAACACGCACACAGACAAAAAGAGAGATGCAAAAATCTGATACAGCAATATCCTTGAACACATCACAGACACGCACCAAAACAAATGCGCTGCGAATGCAAACTTCTTATTTGGGAATTTTGCTGTGTCAGCATCTCAGAAGTGAAGGCTAATCTCTAGGTAGCACACATACATACTCGCAAACCGAGGCTTCTCGATGCTAAAACGCTCTTCTTGGCCTCTCTTGCAGCTTGTACTCGAGTGTCAACTCCACTTAGGCTGACAGAGGCAAGAGATAAAAGGAAAAAGGAATTGCTTTTCCCTGCCACACTTTTCAAATGAAAAGCGTAGAACAGGCATTTTGTGGAGATGGCAATAAAAAAAAAAGAGAAGACGCCGCTATATAGATCCTCCTTCAATTGGTTTAGAGTGAAACCTCTGGCAGTGATTTGGGAGAACATGAAGTTTGATAGGATAAGTTTTATTAGCTCATATCGGTGCGTATTGCGGCGGCTCCGGCTCGCCTGTGGGAAAATATATGTGCGTCTGCGTGCCAGAACGAGGATAAGAGAGAAGATGACAAAAAGAGACACTAAGGGAGCGTTAAAAATGACTCGGCAGAGGCGGAATCGTGTTTGCGGCTGCAATGTGGCGTCCTGAAGACGGAGGAGAGGGCGGCACAGGAGAAAGAGGAGGTGGGACGGGAGTAAACGGGTTACCTCTGAGGTAATAGAGAGCTGAAGAATGAGCTTGATGTGCTCTATGACTCCTCTGACAGAACAATCCCATCAACCTTTGCACCGCTGACAGCAGCGAGCCCCGAGGGCAGTTTACCTACATGTACAGACCTCAGAAAGACAGTATTAGCAAAATAAAACACCGGCGCTAACGGCAGCAGGTATTTCTAGGGGCCAATGTGGTTAGGCCTTTGATATAAGTGTCTGGGAGTACAAAAACACCTGGTTCCAGTTATATTTCGGGCTTTGTGCTGCTGTTTGAGAGACGGATGTCTTGTGTATTGTCACTGTGGGTAAGAGTGACAGAGCACGGTGTGTGTAGTAGCTCTGTGTGCAGTGAGTTGAGCCTGTAGCTACCTGATAAACAAAGCAAACAGTTCTGGACCAGCTTAATGGAGAGTCAACACACAACACACACACATACAAACACAGACACACAGACACACACTGGATTAGACCTGCCAGATAAAGAAGAAACAATCTGCAGTCGGCTAAAGCTTCCCTTTGGCCCGTTGCTAACATGTACACACTCTCGCTCATGCAGATAGGAATGCTGGGATGTGAGCTGAATTCACAATAGGGTTATAGGAACTTAAAAAAATAAATGCACTCAAGTTTAGGGCTGTATTTATACTATGGCACTAAAATTAACAGGATTGAAATGCAGAGCTAAAGTTAGCCATTGCTTACTGAGGAATTGAGAGTTAGCTTTATCATCACTTAGAGTAAGACAAGCTAAACTAATAGCAAAAGATTTGAGTGATCATTTGTGGCAATATTCAATGATGTTTATGCTGCTGTTTCCTCACCAAAATTGTGTCACTACCTGGATGATGATGTCAGTAGAGAACTTACAACTTACTTTTGTTTGTTAAAGGGATATTACAAAAAACAGTGATAGTGGAAACTGACACATAAAAATAATAATAATAGTAACTGATTGCACAACAATATTATCAGGAAAACCTTCCCTAAAATTTTAATTAAAGAAAAACATGAAAAAAAACTGGAATATATACATATATAATTTATAATATTTTAGCATTTAACATATGTAATATTTTAGATATGTTTATACATTTTAATACATTGTTTTTAAATAGTCTGATAGGTAGTAAAACAACCTCCTTCATTCGAGAAAAATGAAGAAACAACTTAAATATTTTTTAAAAATGTCATTCTGACTTGATTAGAGAAAAACGTTAAGAAACAACTGGAATATTAAAAAAAATGGCATGCACATTTGATTAGAGAAAAACGTTAAGAAACAACTAGAATATTTCTCAAAAAATGACATATATACTTGATTAGAAAAAAATGTGAAGAAACAACTGGAATATTTCTATTTAAAAAATGCCATATTCCGATTTGATTAGAGAAAAACATTAAGAAACAACTGGAATATTTCTCAAAAAATGCCATATGCATATTTAATTAGAGAAAAACGTGAATACACAACTGGAATATTTCTCAAAAAATGACACGCATATTTGATTAGAGAAAAACATGAAAAACAACCAGAATATTTCTCAAAAAAATGCCATATACATATTTGATTAGAGAAAAACAAAGAAACAACTGGAATG
This sequence comes from Labeo rohita, assembly GCF_022985175.1. Lineage (NCBI taxonomy): Eukaryota > Metazoa > Chordata > Actinopteri > Cypriniformes > Cyprinidae > Labeo > Labeo rohita. The sequence continues at coordinate 9,235,163 of NC_066888.1, read as the reverse complement.
TTTCTCAAAAAATGCCATATACATATCTGATTAGAGAAAAACGTGAAGAAACAACTGGAATATTTCTATTTAAAAAATGCCATATTCCAATTTGATTAGAGAAAAACATGAAAATACAACCAGAATGTTTCTCAAAAAATGGCGTATACAGTCATGTGAAAAAGTTAGGACACCCTGTTGAATTCCGTGGTTTTCCATATCAGGACATCATTAAAAAAAAATGGTCCTTGGCTGGTCTTACAATTTGGAAAATAAAACCTCAGATGAAAACAACACGACAAATTGTACCATGTCATTATTTACTGAACAAAAATACACCAAAATGGAAAAGCCATGTGTGACAAAGTTAGGACACCCTTACTGTTAACATTGGAATTAAGAGGGTAAATAACAGTCGAGCCTTTGATTAACTGATCATCAGCAAGTCTGAGCACCTCTATAAAAGCATAAGTTTTGGCAGTTTGCTGGTTTGGAGCCTTCAGGTGTGTGTTAACACAATGCCAAGGTAAGACATCAGCGATCATCTTAGAGAAGCAATTGCTGCTGCCATCAATCTGAGAAGAGTAATACGGCCATTTCCAAACAATTTGAAGTTTATTCACAAGTGAAAGACATTTAAAACAGACACCTCTCATTCCAGGAGAAAATTCACCCCAAGATCAGACTGTGTAAAGCTCAGAGAAATGGCAGACAACCCAAGAACTACACCTCAGACTCTACAGGCCTCAGTTAACATGTTAAATGAGATGACAAAGTTCATGACAATACCATTAGAAAAATATGGGAGAAAAATGGCATGTTTAGAAGGTTTGGCAGAAGAAAGACAAAACAAAAACAACAATGCAGCACAGTTTAGATCTGCAAAGTTGCATCTGAACAAACCACAAGTCTTCTAGAATAATGTCCCTTGAACAGACGAGACCGAAGTGGAGATGTTTGGCCATAATGCACAGCACCAAGTTTGGTGAAAACCTAAAGAGCATATCAGCACAAACACCTCATACCAAAAGACAAGCATGCTGGAGGAGGGCTGATCATTTTAGACTTGTTTTGTAGCCACAGGACCTGAGCACCTCACAGTCACTGAGTTGGCCATGAACTCCTCTGTATTGTGTATATTAAAGTATTGTATATATTAAAGTCAAATGCGAGGGCATCTGTCCGACATCTAAAGTTGGGCCAAAACTGGGTCATGCAACAGGACAATGATCCCAAACACACCAGCAAATCTACAACAGAATGGCTGAAAAAAAAAAAATCAAGGTGTTGCAATAGCTCAGTCCAAGTCCAGAGGTTAGAGAAAAACGTGAAGAAACAACTGGAATATTTATCAAAAAATGACATACATATTTGATTAGAGAAAAATGAAGAAAAAAACTGGAATATTTTTATAAAAAATGCAATATATTTGAATGGAGAAAAAACATGAAGAAACAACTAGAATATTTCTTAATAAACTGTCTTTTTTATTTTAGACATTAGTATATACTGTATATCCCCCACTGACATACAGTATATTAATATGAATACTAGAATATTTCTAAATAAATAGTTTTTTTTTATTATTTTTTTTTTCCAATTTTAGACATTAGCATATACTGTATATTCCCATTGACATACAGTATATTAATATGAGTATATATATAAGCGAAACACTATATGAACCAACGAGTGAATAACTTTTCCAACAATGACAACAATATTGGTCTCAGTATATTCTGACACAAAATAATAGTCTAGATCTTGTGGTGTCTGAATTTAAGGAATTTTTTGAACATGTATACAGTTTATTTATAATATTTATTTAGAAGATATTCATAATATGGACAATATTATAATATTCTAATTGTATTATATTATAATTTAATTGTATTATAATATGCTTCTTTTTTATCTTTATCCATGTAAACTGGTAGTTTATAATTATTTATAATAGTTCATAATATCATTTCATAGTTTCCTTATGATTTATGTTGAATTTCTGTTTTTGGAAAAATAAGAACTTTGAAAATTAAGTGAAAACATAAATACTTTTTTTGTGTTTTGAAATGAGTGGTGTTAATGAGCTCATTAACGCATAGCCTTGTTCAGAAACTGACAAGCCTTTGTCTGGATCTGGGCCTTGAGGGGTCTGGTTTCAGTCTCAGTAAAGACTTACAAAAAAATTATAAATATTGCATAACATATAGCAGAACACTAGACAGTCATATAAGAACTGGCAATTTCTGAACCTTGTATTTTTTGTATATAATATACAACACACAAGAGACCCACAACTGAACACATCCATAAAGGGTAAACAGAGGTTAAAGTTCACATCATATCAAAGCTAAAGGCATTCCTCTGACCACACCGGGGATGTTCTCATTTCACCTTGGGTGCTCTTTACCCTTACAAGGCCATTATATATGACCCCCTATAATCTAGATATATTAATCTGTCTAACTCAATCATCAATACTAGCTCACCTTGCCCGCTAGAGCTTCTCTCTCACCCTCAAACGCCGCAGAGCAGAGAGTGGACCATTTGCAGGCGTCATCATGCATTAGTACATTCCGATGCAGCCAATCAATATGCAATTAATAAGCCATATATGCAGGCAGCCAGGCTTGGCCCGAGGTGGCCTTCCTCCATAAGGAAGTTCAGCTTAAACACTACGGCGTATTACTATTGATATTTCTAATTTGCCTAATGACATTTGCAATAGAGGATGAGGCTGTGCAGATATTGTTTAAATGGTGGCAGGGCACCAAGACTGGATGGTGGCATGCTTTGTGTTTCTCTCTCTCCCTTTCTGATGTGTTGCATGGGTGTTACTATCCTAATTACTCCCCAGCCTTACACCCTTCAGTAAAGGACACTCTTCTGCGCTACTCGCTCTCCTTCTTTCTCTCTCCGCATCTACTCGCTCTAATTAGCCAGCTTGATCCATCCTCCTACTCTCTTAATTAACATTCTGCTCCAGCGTGGAGGTCCTGGCCGTGGGCTCTGCTGTACCGCAGTATCAGGCCTGTCCAACAGCGCTGCTGCTCTGCTAAGAGTATTAAGGGTCCTACCGGAGGTCTTATTTATTTCTGCTGGGAGTCAGCAGAATTTACACTAGGAGTACAATTATAGTATCCATAGGGGTACACGTGCTGATTTAGATTAATAAGCAGGAAGCAATCAAGCCATGCGCAGGGCATAAAATCACTCTCTTAATCAGTATATTTGTAATTTATACATCCTTGAAACTAGTTTTACCTAAGAAGCAATATTGAATAAGATGAAATGACTTATTTATGAATCAAAGGATTAGTGCACCCAAAAATGAAAATTCTGTCATTAAAGAAGAACTCCACAATTCACAGATAATTTACTCACCCCCTTGTCATCCAAGATGTTCATGTCTTTCTGTCTTCAGTGCTGAAGAAATTATGGTTTTTGAGGAAAACATTTCAGTATTTTTCTCCATATAATGGACTTCATTGGTGCCCCGATTTTGAACTTTCAAAATGTAGTTTAAATGAAGCTTCAAAGTAGAGCCCTGCACGGTACTGTTTTCTTAAACCCGAACCTGCCCTCCCGCCTGCTCCCTTTGAATTTCTGACCAGGACCGCCCGCTCCCGCAACCTGCGTGTTCCACTCCCGCCCGTGCCCGCAATGTGTGTGTGCACTCCCGCAGACTTTCTTTCAGAGCATCGGCATCGAGTCAGTCAGAGAGAGTGAGAACTCTGATTGGATGCCTAGTTTTGCGAAAAAGTCAGTGCCAGAGAATTAAAACGAAAGTGCTGAAAACAAGTAAGTAAATGAAGGTGGCACAAACAGAAGACTAATGTTACCAAAGACTACAGAATACCCTTAAAGCCTTAAAAGGACTTTGATGTTACGCGATCTTACCCAAGCATTCCAGTATGTGAATATTATCATAACAACATGAGCGCTTAAAATGAAGAAAGTGATCAACATAACTGATATTCAAAATGCTTTATGTTTCACACTTCAGCTTGGTGTGTGCCGGACTTTACACGCCAAATTCCACCGTTCCCTGCGGGTCTCCCACGAAACTTTCTGACCGCCCACTCCCACCTGCAGCAAAGGTAAAACCTCCCTCTCCCACGGGAGCCCAAACCCAATGCAGCCCTCTACTTCAGAGGGCTCTAAACAATCTCAGCCGAGGAAGAAGGGTCTCATTTTTTTTCTAAAAAAAATTTTGTATACTTTTTAAGCACAAAAGCTTGTGTAGCACAGGCTCTAGAATGAGCGTTCACAATGCTACATACTATTGAATCACGTCGAAAGGTCACACAGAACTACAGACCCAGTGTTTACAAAGCGAATGCGCAAAGACTAAGAAAGTGCAAGTAAGTCAAAGGCTGTTTACAAACAAAAAGGTACAAAGATGTCCTCCTCTCAAGTTGTAGGAGAAAATAAGATGGAGTTTTTCACCATACTCAGAACACAGACGATGAACTTACACATGATTCGTAGTCGTGATGGGAAGTTTGGATCATTTTACCGACTCAGACCTTTGAGTCTCGTTCAGCAAAATGAACTAATCTTTTTGAGTCATTTCGTTAATTTTAGCAAAATATAATTAAAATGTTACGTGTTACTTCCCTAACACATCTACTGCTTACACAAATGTTGATCACACTACAAACAAGACAAAACTATAATGCTATAAGAAACAGAAATTATTAATTCATTGTTTAGCTGGGTCTATAGTCTATGATTAGCTCACCTCACCTCTTATCTGACAAGTTTTTGGATTTGAGTCAATGACTCGAAAAACCTGAAGACTCGAAACAGGTGAACTAATTCCAGTGCAGAACCTAATAGGACGTTGCGCATACACGACTGACCAAATCACTCCCAGAGATGACTCGTTCTTCCCGAGTCACATTAAAGATTCATTCAAAATGAAAGAATTGTTCAAGAACGACCCATTACTAATTCGTAGCATTGTGGACGCACATCCCAGGGCCTGTGCTACACGAGCTTTTGTGCTTAAAAAGTATACAAACATTTGGAGGTGTTACATGAGCAAACAGTGTGAATATTGGGCTTTGGCCCATGCTAATCTTTATATTACATCTCCAGCTCTGCATGCAAAACCACTTGGAACATAAATGAAGTGAGTCCATCTGTGTCTGTATGATGAGGAACCAGCACATTAGAGGCTGATTATTCTATAGGCTCAGGGGGTCTGTCTCATTTGAAACTTTCTACAGTCAAGCCAAACTGATCATTTAGACTGACAGCATTTCAAACACACACTGCTTGTTAGACCATAGTCAAATGACTCGTTAATTTAGCCGTAAATGAGGAGAGATGAAACTCTGAGTCAGCAGACAGTGTGAAGCAAAACCATGATGAGACACGACTGCTGACTGTGTTCTCATTAAACATACGTCCTTGAATACAAGGCCAGTGGTGAGATGAAAGGCAGTGAATTTTGAATGTTGAACACTGATAGATAAATACGGTGGTCATATAATGTGATCATGGTTGTCATGACTTATAAATGATGTTTTTTTGCCAAATGCAAAGTTTCTATTAAAGGAGAAGTCCACTTCCAGAACAAAGATTTACAGATAATGTACTCACCCCCTTGTCATCTAAGATGTTCATGTCCAGTCGTAAAGAAATCGTTTTTTGAGGAAAACATTTCAGCATTTTTCTCCATATAATGGACTTCTATGGTGCCCCGAGTTTGAACTTCCAAAATGCAGTTTAAATGCAGCTTCAAACGATCCCAAATGTGGTTGTAAACGATTCTAGCCGAAGAAGAAGGGTCTGATTTAGTGAAACAACCTGATATTTTCATAAAAATAATACAATTTGTTTAATGTTAAATGCTAGTCTTGTCTAACTCTGCCTGGACTCGGTCGGTACTTCTGCAGCGATGTAGGATGATTTTGAAATGATTCTTGAAGTTGAGGGAGAAATTACGTAAATACGAGTTTTTCGACATACCCAAACTGTCTCGAACCAGAATACCCAGAGTTCAGGGAGAGCAAGACAAGATGAGCGTTTGAGATTAAAACATGTTTAAATTGTATTTTTTTAATCAAAATAACCAATCGTTTCGCTAGATAAGACCCTTCTTCCTCAGCTGGGATCGTTTACAACCGCTTTTGGGATCGTTTGAAGCCGAATTTAAACTGCATTTTGGAAATTCAAACTTGGGGCACCATAGCAGTCCATTATATGGAGAAAAATCCTGAAATGTTTTCCTCAAAAAACATAATTTCTTTACAACTGAAGGAAGAAAGACATGAACATCTTGGATGAGAAGGGGGGTGAGTACATTATCTGTAAAGTTTTGCTCTGGAAGTGGACTTCTCCTTTAAAGGGATATTGCATCCAAAAATTTAAATTCTGTCATTAATTATTCACCCTCACGTCGTTCCAAACCCATAAAACCTTTGTTCATCTTCGTAACACAAATAAGATATTTTTGATTAAATCCGAAAGCTTTCTGAAGCTGCACAGACAACAACACAACTACCACGTTCAAGGCCCAGAAAGTAATTTTTGAATTTTTCAGGTCATCAGTCATCAAAGCTCGAAATACTAGTCACAGACACAAATTAACTTTACTTTAAATTTCACCAAGCTGATTACTCACTAAAAACTTCCACAGATCATGTTTTTTAGGCCATTTTAAGTCTACACGTAACAAAGTGGTTAATTCTAAATGTGTGTTGTTTACTTACTTTTTTTAATTAGTCTTCCAATTATATTGTTCATTCAGACTGATTTGTTAAAGAAAATGCACATGAACACAATAGACCGTATTTTAATGCATGAACCAATCACATCCAAATATAACCAGTCATGTCTAATCATATTTAGAGCACTGTTTTTCATACTATATTTTATACTATATACCATATTACATTTTACATGGTACTGAGGTGCTGTATTTAACTGTCTTAATTGTTATTATCATGATCTAAATGTATGCTGCTATGGATTATGTTTGGTTGATTAAAAAAAAATGGTTAATAAAAAAAAAAAAAAACTCAGAATAATTTATGTCACAATATAAAAATAAGCTTGCTACAATTTTTACAGATATTACTAATTTTGATAGTAAACAAATCTACATCTGCATCCTAACTCAAGCTACAAGAGACAAAAATTAAAATTAAAGGCCTCCTGTAGCGAATCGATGCGTTTTAGTAAGAAAAATATCCATATCTAAAACGTAATAATGGCTTTCATCTAGCTTGAGCTCACTGTACATGGAATATGTACAGTGAGCTTCGTACATGGAAGCTCTTCCAGGCGCTGTCGTTGCACATGCACCTGTGAGTCTCGTGAAAACCAACGTTTGTTTACAGGAGCAAAGGAACAAAGTTTCCTTACTTTAGCAAAGGAAAACCAGTGTCCTCTTGGTTTATACCAAAATCCTCTGACATGTTTGTTTACAAATCGTCGTTTTGTACTTAACGGCGCATGTGCAACGGCGACATATTACATCATCTGCCTAGAGCGCACTTCCGTGTACAACAGTGAGTGCAAGCTAGATTAAATTGATTCTTACATTTTAGATACAAATATTTTTCTTGCAAAAATGCATTGATTCGCTGCAGGAGGCCTTTATTCACCCCCTGGAGCCGGTGATGGATGCATGGATGAATGCACTTTATTGGACTTGTTTTGGACTGATGAAGAAAAATGGCATCTATGCCATTCTAAAGCTTAGAAATGCCAAGATAATTTTTAATATAACTCCGATTGGATTTGTGTGAAAGAAGGAAATCATACATACCTAGGATGCCTTGAGGGTGAGTAAATGAGCTAATTTTCATGTTTGGGTGAACTAACCCTTTAAGTGTTTGTCATGCTCTGACCATAAATGATTGATAGATAGATAGATAGATAGATAGATAGATAGATAGATAGATAGATAGATAGATAGAGATAAGTGTATACTTGAACATTTGTAACTTGTCTGTTTTTAGACCTGTTTCCATTTATGCAAGTGAACATAACATCATTAGATACAGAACATGCATTTGACATCTGTATAACTGTGACATTATTATACTCATTAGACAGAATGTTCCTGTCAGTTCAGGATGATACTCGCAGATCCATTCTGAACAGTCTGATAGGCTAACTTGAGTACCTGAGGCTTTTTGCACAGCAGTAATTTGGTTTCTTTTCATTTTAAGCAAGTCACCAGTCACCCCGATGTACCTTCCATGTGCTGGGTAGAAGAGTGAACCCTTACACCAGTCGGCCTGTCACTTTGCACTCATCATAGACTAATTACCCAGACAGATCTACAGCTCTTTCGTACCCATCACGACACATCTGTGTCTTCTGCTTCCACATAGTCCTGAAACAGCCTCAGCATATGCAAAAAAAAAAAAAGATCTTCTCCAGTAATAGAACTATTGTTTTTTTACTGGGACAAATCTGTGCCTTGAGTATTATCCATTCTTTCCATTATGCTCAGGGAAACATTCTGCATCTGAACATTAGCAGGATAAACAACAAGATTCATATGCAAATAGCAATTACTAGTAGAGAATCTACAGCTGTAGAACATATTGTGGCATCTTGATCACTTCTCTGTGCTAAATTCACTTTACAGACAAAATTTCACTTGTGGTTTAGCAGTCGCCATTTATAAGATCCCAATCAGCCAACGGAAATATGTAACTTCTAAGAAACTCATGTGCAATGGAATTCTGGGAACATTCCTCCCTAGTGTTTTAACATCTCATCCCTGTGTCATATTTCTGCCATTGTACTCTTCCACAACTGTAGTCTTGCTGCGTCACGTGTCACTGAATTTGTGCAAGCATTTACAGCACATGGCGCCCAGCGTATGGTCAGTGTCCATTGCAAGGTGTAAATACGTCACATCACTGGCCCAACAGACTTAGTTGCCGCCTGATAGGCTTAGAGGTGAAGCAATCCATTATTTTGAGCTGTCAATAATTTGTGTGAGGGAATTGGCCAGAGGGATGATATCTCAAAGGGAAGGGGGGTTTTGAGGTGGCTTGATTTCCTCCAGGGCAAGGTTGCAAAGGCAGCACACAATTCAGGCAAAGCACAAGATCTTGATTTAAGACAACCAGTCAATGTGGATCCAAGGCTCAGAAGGAGTGGTCTGAATCATTACTTGGCAGGATGGCCGAACGATTTACTGCCGTCTCTCCCCTCTACTCTTTTTTTCGAACATTTGCCCATTTCTTTGTCCCCCTTCACTTTTTTTTATAAGGGCTCTGTGCCATTCTAAATTGTATTTTAGATATTTGTCTTGCTAATTAAGCTTTGATTTTACTGCAATTTCAACCATAACAATAATGTCAAGCTATTATTTAGGCAGACATGATTAGGCTCTTCATGAAATGTCTGCAACATATTTTGGTTCAAATTCCTCATGTGGTGCCATTGCGCTCTGCAATGTCCTCCAGAACTTTAAGTATACTGCTCTGTTACTTCTTGGCACAGAGTATACAAGTTCATGACAAAATGCCACACCTGTCCTGTTTAAATCTTGGAGGACGACCTGCTTAAACACCCTGGTCTTTAACGGGGAGTTTTGCTTAGCGCGTCTCTACAGAATCCCCCACATCTGCTCAAGAGTGTTAAGACTGAGTGAAACACATGTCCACTGAAGGATTTTCACCTTAGGAGAATGAACATCTTCATTTTCATGTTAAAATAATGCCCAACAATGCAGGGAATGAGGAGCGGGTAGCATCTTCTGTTTCAAGTTTTTGTATTACATCACACGGTGGAGTGTGACTTCATGACAGCATTGATAAAAAACAACTCCCTCAGCTTTATTATCACTGAACATCACTGTGGCAACCGGGCACTTCTTCAAGTACTCCTCCTCTAGCAACACCATAACATTTTAGATGCTTTTGGATCCGAAATGATTTACTTTGTCTCTTGAGTCCAGGGAATGAATTCCCAGAAGTCTATATTGTGTAAATATGGGTCTTGGAAGAGGTTAGAGTTTAGTTGCTTTGGCTTCAGCTGGCAATTCTAGTGGTGACAACAACCATGCATGTCACTTCTGCAAGCTGTGTCATACTCTGTGAGATAAAGTGTCACTCTTTTCATAGCTTTTGCTGTTTCTGAGACACTTGCACTTGTATTTCTACTCTTTTCCAGCAAAAATTCACTCATCACTAAATGAAAACTTAAAATGAAGGCCTGATTATTATACAAGCCTTGTCACAAGTCGATTGTTTTTGAATGTTGGTGTTACTTCTGCTATATTTTCACACTTAAAACAATAATTTGATATTCCTCTTGTACCATTGTCCTTTTATGCTAAGAAATAAGTCACCTGGCAGTTCTCTCCCAAGTAGTTCCATTGCTGCCAGCATTAAGTCTGAGTATGATTCGATGGGGTATATAACACTTTTAATAATCATCAGGGAATTATTTTGTTTTACCTTGAAAAACTTCCCTTGAACCCCGGAAGTTTTGGTTCAATATACTTAACTGTTGATCAAAATTGCCTTATATATATAATCAACACAAAAAGTCTTGGACACATTCATGTTTGCCTGGACCACTAGAGAAAAGCGATTAAACTCCCTCATTCTGTTATGTCATCCTGCCACAGCAACAATTTTCTTAATGACATTGATTTTGCAACTCGCATTTCAAACCTAAAATTACAAAACAAATTGCCTCTCTGCCAAGAGGGGCTTGATGTTTCTGGAATAGGACTATTTGTCTTATTAGGGTTTGGCCACTGAACAACTGTTTTTAATCAAATGAGCACAGCTGCACACAATTGTACCGAGCAGTGTGAAAGCTGAACGAAAAAGAAATCACTCAAAATAGCATGACGCTTTCACATTTAGAGTCAACAGGATGCATAGCTGAAAAGCGCGAAGCATCGCCTAGTGATAAGTGCTCTGTAAACATACTGTATATGTGACAGGCATGATTTAGAGAGAAAAGAGACTGAATCGTGTTTTCTTGGCTTTCAAAACAAGTAGTCTGACAGCTCAGCATGATCTCCAAGCTTCTCCAGGCCTGAAGGCAAACTCATTGAAACAGTTCTCATTAGCATCACGCATCAAGCACTCACTGGTGGCAAGAAGTTTCCAATTCAAACTCAACAAACTAACTGTAAAGCTGAGTACCGCTGTTGCAGCACCTTGTCTGTCAGATGAACTGCAAAATAGACTAATAGGAGAAGAGATGGCTGACTACAGATACAAGCCTGTGAACAATAGATCAAAGCGTAAGGCTGTTGTGTAAGAGCAGATTCATCCACAGGTTGATGTGTGTCGGAAGTAACACTGACTCTGAAGAGTAAAATGTCTACAGTATAAACATGAGGTCAGTGATGTGACACTGATCTATTTTTTTTTTTATTTTGTTTGTTCAAAAATATATAAAATTTAAACACAATACATAAAATGACTATTTTAATGAGTCAAAGGATGTGTATTCAGCAAAAAAAAAGTGTAATTCATTTTGACTTTAGGGGACAGTTCTATTAAAAGAATGAGGAAAAAATTGTTTGGCTTAAACTATATTTACTTTATAAACTTTGCTTTATTGCTTCTTACTATTTGAAAAAAAAAATGTTGGCAAACCAAAGTAACGTGGTGCAACTTGTGTGCAGGAAAGATATATACCGTCATGCCACCCAGCCCTATTGTTGCATCTTATTTCAAGTACTTTTAGATATTTTAACTGAAAAACAACTCAAAATACTCATTGAGAAATCAATATTTGCAGTGTATAGTGTCACTTTTCCATTACCAAGCTTTACTGGGTTAAAACTCAACAAAACAAAATAAAACAAAACAAAACAAAATAAAATAAAATAAAAATGGCACTTTTCAAATAACAGGCTTTAGTGGGTTAAAAAATATATAATAAAATAAACTATAAAATGAAATTAAATGAAATAAAATAAAACAAAAATCTGATATTAAAATACCAGATGATTTGCCTACTTTATGACAAGGAAAGTTTAGGTTAGATTGTACAACATTGCATATTAAGATTCCTCAAAAACATATTGATATTTCTAACCACAAACACCATAAATATAAAAACTAGATGTTTCCTTTCTTTTATTGTTGACAGTCTTATTTGTCACTGACCCAGTGACATTTGGAAACTGTGGGGAAGAATAGCTCACTGCCTATCACCTTTGATGATAAGTTATGGTTGTTGAAACCATTCTCACTCAATCCATAAGAAAAGGGAGACATGAATTTAAAAATAGAGGTTAGATTGTTGTGTTGTCCCACTGAGTCTGGCATTGCTCTGTAATCTCTTTAATCCTTCTTTATGAGTTTCGTATGAAAGCACTACCTCCTTCTCTCAGCATGAAATCATCACACAATACCGATTCCTCGCACCTCATCATTTTTCCTCTTGATGGTTATAGGTCTCTCCGACTGCAAATGCTGAATCCAAAACAAGCTAATCTTCCAGCAAACCCTCCCTTCTCTGCCTTCCCACCCAGCAGAGCACTTCATTTAGCTTGATATTCCATCGCGGCTTATCCAATGTCAATAGTTACATCAGGGCAATAACTAGATGACATGGAGAGAAGCTGCAGGGAGAGAATAAGAGAGCGAACAAGTGTGTGTGTGTGTGAATAAAAAGCCGCACCATGCTCTCCCTAGTAGTAATGCCTTTAAGTAATTTATGCTCTCGTTCGGCGGCGGAGAAGAGGTTGATGGGATTACTTGGGAGACTGCAGTGGATTAACACTGAAGAAAGTCTGAGGGGAAGTAGACAAACACCTGGCCCTCACATACATCTCTTCAAATAAAAAATAAAAAAACAACAACAACCCAGAAGCACTCATTACAATGGAGATGCTCGTAAAAACCTCAAGATGTTTCACTAAGTCTCTCAATGGAACTGGTGAGGATTTGTCTTTATTATAACTCCTTACATTGACTTAACCAAAGACTACTTGTATAAAGTGCCTGGAAACAGACTTATTGACTGAAAAAGAAATTAAATGAGTGAAAAAGTCTTTTAATTTAGACCAAAATACCCAAGAAACACTTGAGGAAAAGCAAGAATTAACAGATTATTAGGTCACTGACACCAGTTCATCCTTATACTGGCATATAATGGATAATCAAAATTACTACAGCAATATATTAGCAATATATTATCGATTCTCATTTTTACAAAAAGATATTGATTCATAAAAACCCAAGCATCGATTAGTCTAGCCTGTTTTCAGTTAATAAACAGAAAATTTTAGTGCACCACTTATCCAATAAATCGTAATAAGCTTTGTGCTTTGTTACTTTTGAAATGAAACGAAGTCTCATTTTATTACAGTATTCAAATAATAAATGCTGTTTTGGTATAGCTATAATATATTGACACTTTGGACACGTTTTGACAAGTTCACTTAGGGTTTACTCACTTTTGTTGCCAGCTGTTTTGACAATAATGGATGTATGTTGAGTTATTTTTAGGGGACAGTAAATATACACTGCTATACAAGCTGCACATTGACTATTCTAAAATATATCCAAGTTTCATTTCTATAGTATTGTCCCTTTAGAAGATATACTAAAATGATTGCTGAAATGTGAGGGGTGTACTCACTTTTGTGAGATACAGTGTATCAAAACTTTTGATTAGTAATATGCATTGCTAAAAACGTCATTTGGACATTTTAAAGGAGATTTTTTTCTTTTTCCAGATTCCAGATTTTTAAATAGTTGTATCTCAGCCATATACTGTCCTATCCTAACAAACCATACATCAATCAGATTTCATGTGATATATAAATCTCAATTTCAAAAAATTGACCCTTATGACTTTTTGATGACATCACTGTGGTCCAGGGTCACAAATGATGAAAACAATTAAGTATCTTAATTAAATCTCTTAAATTTAATTTTAAAGGACATGACGTGTGGCCAATTATAGTGTCCCATACTCAGCATTTACCCATCCAAGTGCACACACACAGCAGTGAATAGCGAACAAACAAACACACACACACACCGTGAACACACACCCAAAGCAGTGGACAGCCATTTTTGCAGCACCTGGGGAGCAGTTAGGGGTTTGGTGCCTTGCTCAAGGGTCTCACCTCTGTCCACTGTCCATTTACTCCGCCCTGCAGGTACTGAGACTCGAACCTGCGACCTCTAGGTCACAAGTCTAACTTAGGTGCAGGTGCTTCTTATTTCAAGCATTTTACGTATTTTAATTGAAAAACAACTGAAAATAGTCATTGAGAAATCAATATTTGCGGTCCATTTGCAGCCACTTTTCCAATAGCAAGCTTTAATGGGTTAGCATGACAAAACACTGCAATACATAATGTCAATTCAACTCCACAACAGAGCTTCTGTTGACTGGGAAAAGCATAATCAAGTGCACATTGCGAGCACAGAGTCAAACAAGTGCATCAAATCTACTCTCTAATAAACCCATCGCTCTCAAGTACGGATAAAAAGTCTAATTCATTCATATCTGTTTCTTCATTTCAGTGGCTTAGGTCAAAACATTACCCTTCTTTTCATTTGAATCATCACACAAAAGTATTCCCAGAAATCCCAGAACAACATTGCACATGTTTATTTATCTATTGTAGTAATTGGATTTTAAAAATAAATAAATAAGCAGTGCGTTTGTAAAAAAAAAAAAAAAAAAAATCAGTAAAAAATACTGTTCTTTTAAGAAGCTATGTGCAATTGGATAATAACATTAAGATTAAGAAGCATTAGCTCTTTAAATAGTTTCACTGTAGTTTGATATTTTTATTAGTATATTGTGTATCTTGAATGTAGCCTCACCCAAAATAAAAATTATTTAATTTACTCACCCTTCTGTACAACAGCGTTTTAGTGCCACGTTAAAAAATACAAAAACAATCTAAGATTTCGAGATTAAAAACGTAATATTTCGAGAATAAATTCAAAATTATGAGAATAAAGTTTAAATACCAAAAGAATAAAGTCTAAATATTTCGAAAATAAATTTGAAATTACAAGAATAAAGTCGAAATATTTTGAGAATAAAGCTGAAATTCCGAGAATAAAGTTGAAATATTACGAGAATAAAGTTAACACATTATGAGAATAAAACTGAAATATTTTGAGAATAAAGTTAAAATATTTTGAGAATAAAGTCAACATATTACGAGAATAAAGCTGAAATATTTTGAGAATAAAGTCGAAATATTTTGAAAGTCGAAATGTTATAAGAACAAAGTCAAAATTATGACAGTTCATTTGTAGCAATTACAAGATTAAAGTTATAATATTTTGAGAGTATATTCTAGCCTATTGCGCATGCAAATGGCCCGGATTGGAAGCACCGGAAGATATTCCAAAGTCTCAGCTTTCAAATTCTGTCAGTTTTATAGCAAAATACAAACATGGCGTGACAGATCGCTGTATTCAATTCAGTTTAAGCAGCATGTAAATCAATCACCTTTCCAATTACAATAATGAGACATTAGTTTCATTAAATTAGGCTATACTGTTCTTTTGTTTTCATGCCTTTTGATGTTCCTTCACTTTTATATCTTGCTTTAAGCTTCTGGCAACTTCTCCCGGTGCTCTCAATCCAGGCCATTTGCAAGTGCAATATAACTTTAATTATAACATATAACTTTAATTTGTACAACTTAAATTCTCAGAATATTTAGACTTTATTCTCGTAATACTTTGACTTTATTCTCATGATATTTCAACTTTATTCTTGTAATTTCGACTTTATTCACGAAATATTACGACTTTAATCTTGTAATATTAGATTTTTTTTTACAAATTTAACGTGACACTAAAACACTGTTGCACTTCTGACATTTCAAACCCATATGACTTTCTTTCTTCTGTGGAACACAAAACAAAACATTTTGATGAATGTTTCAACTGTTACTAACCATACAATGAAAGTCAGTGGGGTCCAAAACAACACTGGACACTACTGACCTTCATTATATGGACAAATGAACAAATAAATATATTTTTAAAATATATTTTGTGTTCCACAGAAGAAAAATCAATGACAGTATTTTCATTTCAGTGTTTTCTACCCTTTTAACTACTGATGAGTAGCTTGCAGCTTGTCAAACCGCATTTTTAGATCAGCTTTCTGAACACTAAATAATAGAGACCTTTTGGTGGAAATGACAGAACTGATTTTGATTGAGAGCATTGACGGAACTGCATAAAGCAGCAAAAATTGTCATAAAAGTAATTAACAGCATTGTCGTCGGTTTGTATGAATGTGAATGTAAACTGTCAGCGCTCACTCCTACTTTCGCAGTCTGAGTGCCTTCATGTGGCAGGTGTTGCAGTCAAACAAATGTGTACGCGTTCCACACGTGTCACATCCTGTCATTGACAGGCGCGGAACCGCTCCACCAACCCGAGCCGCCCGGCTTTTTTACGCTGATTTCATTTGTCACGGTCTAATTCACTATTGACACAAAACATACAGCTCTCATTAGATCCTTTATGAACATTTTCACTGCTAAAGTGGGAAGTCAAAAACACATGGCAGATGGTTCAATCATTCTAATGGGAAAAGATCATATAAAGTTGCATGGCTTGGAGGTTGAATAAGATATAAAAGAATGGAAGTGTAATAAAATTGCTTTTTATAGTGCTTTTGCTTTGGTGAAATAAAGCTTGCTATTAGGCCTCTCAAAGAGTCTTCTCTACTGCGGAAGAGTGAAGATGCTGAGACAGACAGTCCTTAATCAGAATTTAGAAATTTTAACGGTCACATGACAAATAAATGCAAATGCATACATGATACCAAATTTCATTTGCAAGTAAATTTGCATATGTTCTTTTATATAAGCAACCAATTGTGAATTTATTCATTGTTATATTGCATTTTTGCTTCACCACACACACAGACACAGTGTGTCTGGCTTATCATTATGATAAGAGCTCTGTGCATAGAATTACTTCTCAAAAACATTTCCTCCTAAATGTATTAATTTCCTGCTTCTTCGCCAAGTGTTTGTGGCGTCCATCTAAAGCTAAAAACAGCCTCTTGAGGCCTGTCTCAGATTGTTACTCATGCTTGTGGAGGCCTCAATTTCAAATCAGATCAACACCTCTTGCCCTCAGTCCTTGTGTATTTAATGTCAGGTCGCAGCAGGGGAGGGCTGGGTAAACCTGCGGAGGTGGAGAAATCAAGTCCTGCCTTCAGCAGAGAGCAGGTATTTGTTCTCCGTCACTAGACATCAAAGTTCAGGCTGACTCCCACTAGCCAGAAAGGCAGAAGGGATTAGGTCAGAGAAAAGACTATAGTTTGGTCGACTGGCATTATGGGAGCATGGACCAGTGACTCGCGTAATGGACATAATCAGAGGGGGTTTAGGTTCAAATCACCAGGTGTGGCTGACTGCTCATCTCTCTTTATTTTCAGAGTGCCACCTGCTTTTCCACACACCTGGTCTTAGAAGATTGCCCAGGGACACATGGGAAGAACGCTTTCAATAAATGACTGATCGGAATACAGATAACAGCTGCAAAACTTATTACAGGTAATCCTTATAAATCTCCTATTGTACAAATATGACTCTCATAATTATTTTACTAGAGAAATGTATGACCAGTAAAAACAGCATTAAAGTACGTTTTTGTCCAGTGATATTAGACAGTTTGTTCTGGTCCTTGAATTCAATTGGCAGAGCTCTAATAACAAAAGAATGTGTCACTGTTTCTCTTACTTACTTCGCTATTTGCACGTTCAGGACAGAATATCAAGTCCTTGAATTAGTTGTGGGGATTTTCATTAATTCTTTCTGGAGGTTACATTTTATCTTTGTGAGACAAAGAATCATTCATTCATCGATTCGCTCACAAACATTTGCGTTATGGGAGAAGAAAACAAGTGACTGTCGTTATGAGTGAGTCACTGAATGATTCACTCGACAATCCATTTAAACAAATCCACAAAAAATAATAAATTCATTGGTTTGCTCAAACATTTGAGCTTTTTTTTTTTTTTGAACACGACAAGACTGTCTTTATGACTGAGTCACTGAAAGATTCACTCAATCCATTTAAACGCGCTAATTCATTAACATTCTTTCAGTAACTTTTTATGAATGAGTCACTGAATGATTTACTTAACCCTTTTAAACAAATCCACAAAGAATGATTCATTCATTGATTCACTCACAAACATTTGAGTTATTTGAGAACAAAACAAGTGACTGTCTTTATGAGTGAGTTACTGAGTGATTGACTCAACTATCCATTTAAACAAATCTACAAAAAAAAAAAAAAAAAAAACATTCATTCATCGATTTGCTTACAAACATTTCAGTTTTTTGAGAACAAAACAAGATACTGTTTTTATGAGTGAGTCACTGAATGATTCACTCAACAATAAACACACTTAAACACACTGATTCAAGGAACAAAGCAGGTGACTGTCTTTAAGAGTAAGGCCTCGAATCACTCAACAGATTTGTTCAAACACATTTAAGAATGATTTTTGACTAAATCACTGAAACATTTACTCACACTGATTCATTCGCTCACAAACACTGATTCTTCTGGGAACAAAACAAGTGACTGTCTTTATGAGTGGGTCCTTAAATCACTCAACAGGTTTGTTCAAATTGATTCACCCGAATCACTGAGGAACAAATGTGAGAATCTTTATTTATGAGTTACTGAATCATTCTCTCAAAATTCATTCAAACACAATGATTAAGTAACAAAACAAATAACTTTCTTCAAGAGTGAGTAAAAATAGATAAAGTAACTAATAATACTGTGTCTTAATGCTCACTGGTAACTATTTGGTCATGTGATCTCAGCATTGTCTTATCCTCATGTAATACAATACAGTTGTTTTCTAGATCAATCCCATATCAGCGAAACTTCTTTAATAGCAAACAAATTCCTTTCTCTTGCCAAAGTGGCGTAACTTCAATTCTTCAAGCAAAAAGTCAATGCTACCTTGTGCCAACTTAATTTCCACAGCTGTACTTTTACATTTCCAAACTGATTTATTTGACAGCTCCTATTTTTACGACTTAATTGGTGGCCCGGTCACTTACAAAATGGCGAGGAGATAATGGCGTCTAGTTTTTAGAATTGCAGATGACCCATGGGTCATATACCTCTTCAAATGAAAAAAAGTAGCACATATTTACTCATCAGACCGATTCCTGCTTCCCTGCTTTAAAAAAAAAAAGCAGACAACTGTGGCCACTACTAAGCACAATGGCTTTCAGTACAGATAAAACACAATAAGCAGAGCGCGGAGAGACAAAAACAACTTTGAGCGATAGATCGGTACACTGCACACAGAGATACAACAAGATTGAGAGCACTGAAAAATATTACGGGCCAGCGAGGTTCCAGCACTACAAGAGAGATACTCCCGCTAATTCAACCACACAATAAATCAAGACCTCCTGAGACCACAGTGCAACCTCAAAGAAACTCTCAGCAGACCACGTTCTCTTCACAGCCTGAAAGGCAACATTAGCATTGCTGGAAAGGCTCGCGTGATGTGCTAAATTGATGAGCGAGGTTTGCCTTGGCAGAGCCGTCTCAAAGGTAGTCATTACCTGGCATGCAAAACCACTAGCTATTTTGACATTTTGTTCAAATGTGTAAATTAGCAGCCAAAATCTTGATTCAACGCTTTGAAGAGAAATCGCTAATCCATACAGGCCTCCGGCCATGTGGGTTTGAAGAGTTCTAAGGGATTTCATTCGACTAAACTTTTAACTTGTCCTTGAGGCAGACTGCTCCAGACACAAAGACAGGCGGGCAGCATGGCGCACACTTCAAACACGTCGTTCTTCAGGTACAGAATCCTGGATCTTCCACCCTATTTGACAGCCCGATGTGGGATTAGAGTGGGGTTTGTCTGGAGCCGAGGCAAATTAGAGCTCCGTCTCACCTCTTGTGCTTGGACGCACGCTCTTTCTGTTCTGCGGTTGCCCTGTCGCGCTCGCTCTCTTCACAGCGAAGACTCCCATTAGCACCCAATGTGCTAAACAGAGGCACATTAACACACCTGTCATAGACAAACACACATGCTTTTTGTCACTACAAAGGGTCCTCGCTGGAGGATGGCAGGATGAAAAGCAAAAGGGGAATAGGAGGTGGAGTGAAAGAGAGACGCTGGTGACAAAGCTGTATAATGAATGGGAGGAGAGACAGCCGGGCCTGACAGGAGATCAGCTGGATCCTGATTTAAATACCATTTTTATTCATATTACAGAGCTTTACTTGCCGCGGCACCCCTTCATATTCGTTAATTTGAAGGGTGACACAGTCTAGACTCGTGTGGAAACTGCAGCCGTGGCCAGATCAAATGTCAGATGGAGTCTAATGAGAGAAAACAGGCTAATAAATAAACATAACCCTGGGTGAATTTTCAGAGGCTCATCTATTATTTACTGCTTAAAAGTCATTACTCATACAGAAAGAACATACTTGTACTGGTTTAAATAATTGTTCAAAGGTGGGCTTGAGTCTGTAGTTGGTATTTGGTTGGATTTAAGCTAAATATGCAGTTTTCACAGTAAAGCGCTGTCATATTTACCATTGCTCGGCAAAGTTTTACAAGCAAAAGCCTTGCATTTTAGATAGGAATATTCAACATCCAGAGTTATGCTTGAGGACAAAGAAGTTTATAGATTGAATGCTGACCAACAGTAAGCAGTTTAAAAGTGACTTCTATGCACATTGTGCTTTATGCAGGACTACACTATTGACAATAGACATCTTTACCAAATTTTAGTTAATATGACCACACATTTAAAGGAATAGTTCACCCAAAAATGAAAATTACCCCCTGATTTACTCACCCTTAAGCCATCCTAGGTGTATACAGGTGTATTACTTTCTTCTTTCAGATGATTACAATCTGAGTTATATTAAAAAAAGTCCTGGTTCTTCCAAGCTTTATAATGGCAATGAATGGCTGTTGGTATTTTAAAGCCCAAAAAGTACGTCCATCCATCATAAAAGTGCTCCACACGGCTCCAGAGTGTTAATAAAGGTCTTCTGAAGTGAATCGATGCATTGATTTGTGTAATAAAAATATCCATATATAAAACTTTATAAACCATATGAATCTCATGGGAACCAAGTTTCATTTACAGAAAAAGAAAATCAGTCTCATTTTGCCTTCATCATTTGTCTTTACAAATCCTCATTTTGAGCTTCTAGTTTGTGACCAGTGTTTTTGCTTTTTCCTCTGTGCTTCTGTGTTTGTCACTTCGCACCGGAGCTTACGTTACACCTGCGTCCTACGCCATCCGGTGTAACACACTCTTACGTATACAGGGTTGCCAGGTTTTCACAACATTTCCCACCCAATTGCTACTTAAATCCTTTCGAAAAGGGTCCCCCAGTAAAAATCATATTCTGGTGGTAAAATTCATGTTTTTTGGCAGGGTTCCCCTGGTAGAATTTGCATTCAAGGGGCTAAATATCATATCGCGGACATGAAAAAGAAGACCTATTATGGATTATGAAAGATTCATATTTTGGTTTTGGGAGTCCCCAACAACAGGTTGAGATGCATGCAAGGTCAAAATTTTTTTTACCTTATTTGCTCAATAACTTCAAAACGAGTCACTCAACAATACATTTTTCCAAACCCCTCCTTTGCATGATGCTAATCTGTGGTAATTGGTCCGATGAGTCTGTTGTGACTGGTCTACTGTGTGCAGCGCATGTCGGAAAATGGAACGCCCATCACCCAGACAGCCATGGTATATGCGTTAGACCAAAGCAGAAACACGCATAAACGTATTGACAATGCACCACATACGTTGTATGCCAACGTATTTCTCTAGTCTTTAGTAAGTAATAACAACGACAAACATTCACTATTCATCGACATATTTCTAAATAAAAATAAAATAATAAATATACACTTTTTAACCACAACTGCTCATCTTGTCTAGCTCTGCGACTCTGTGTACTCTGGTTCAAGACAGTTAGGGTACGTCAAAAAACTCCTATCACATTTTCACCTCCAACTTCAAAATCATTCTACATCGCTGTTTTACCTTTTTTGTAAAGGGTGTTTGACCCTCCTTGCATGTTTACTTTGTAAACACTGGGTCGATACTTCTGTAGTAATGTAGGACGATTTTGAAGTTGAAGGAAATAGCGAGATGGGAGTTTTTCAGCATACCCTAACTGTACCCTAACGAATGTACCCGCACAGTGCAGAGCACAGCGTCTTCTCGACAAGATGCTATCCACAGGAATCCACTACAGTGTTTTCCCGGGTCTGTGCATAAAAAAACAAGTGGGCGGGCAATGCTAATGTTTCATGTTGAAGTCAACATGAACCAGCTTGGAATTCGTTTTGTAACGGACTCGTTTAAATGACTCGGAGTCTACTCTTTTTTTTTGAGAGACAATAACTTTATACACAGTGCACTTTCAGATTTAAAACTTTGCAGGATGTTTTCATTCACTGCATGAAAGGTACCACAATAGGGGCAAGAAATCCACAATAGGGGCACCTAAATATAACTCTGACTGTATTCATCTGAAAGAAGAAAGTCATAACACCTAGGATGGCGTGAGGGTGAGTAAATCATGCAGATGGGTGAACTATGCTTTTAAAAGACTTTTTTCAAGCGGTGTACCATGTTAAAATGCTACATTACCATTTTCAGGTTATATTACATTGCTAGCACACAGCGCTTTGCAGCTGAACAAACTGAAGCAATAATCAAACAGAGTTGAGAAGTTTGATTAATTTTTCAGGTTGTTTGAATGGTCACAAAAAGTGTGCAGTGAGTCAAGTGGTTCACAAAAAGTCAACCGTTTGACTCTCTAAACATCTTTTCAAGCAGGTAGAGCTCTAGAAGCTAAATGAACAAAAATGACTGATTCACCGATTTTTCTGAGGCCTAATTAAGACTTGACGGATGGTACTCTCCAGTTTGAAAAGCTGAATACTTTTTTAAAAGAGTCTCCTAACCATAACTACTTTTGCGAGTTAAAAGAATCTACAGTGGCTTCTTCAACACTAAACCTCAGTTTGCCCAAAACATGTTTTTACTTGTAAAAAGGAAGTACTCTAAGTAAAAGTGCTTTTTGCAGTGCTGTGATTTGACCAGACTAAAGGTCACAGTCCCGCTTGTGTTTTCGGAGAAGTGTTGAAGCGGTCGGTGTTGTTATTAAGAGCTTTTAGCAGCTCAATGGCCACTGTCACACACACAGTCCGCAGGTCACACAATCACACTCCTTGGGACGACATGCCAAACGCCAGCTCTGGAAATGACTTGAGGGGCCTTTGTCAGCTCCCAACAGCAACAGGGAGAAAGCCAGAGGACATACACCAGAGGACATATGCCCGGTCTGAGAGCTATTTGATGTTATGTGGGATAGATTTTTTGCCACCAGGGTTTCTGAGAGGAAAGAAATCGATTGGGCACTTCAGAGGAACTTCACCTGCCTGCTAACCCGTGACGGACCCTGGACTCCCTACTGGCTGAAATCAGAGGTGTCAGAGCACACAACAGCTTGATTTAACTATGGGAATCTCAGCGGAGAGCTTGTCGCATGGTAAGCACACAAAGATTGTAAGCCAGTGTAATTCTTATTTGGCAAAAAGCAACTTTGCTATAGGTTTGATACTAAACCTGTGTGTCTGATTTTTTGTTATTTCTTTATTTTAAGAAAAATTACGACAAAAATAGTCAAACGTTCTGTTTGAGTTGTACATTCACAAACGGAACTGATCTGGTTCAGTGGTCAATTTGGTAAAAAAGAATAGGTTAAATGTTGATCTATTCCCTGTACAAAATGACCAGCACTGTACATTCTTTTGTGTTCCACAGAACAATCTAAGTCATTCAAGTTTGGAGGGACTGAAGTGAAATAAATTATGACATAATTTTCATTTTTGTGTGAACTATCCCTTTGAGTCGCACGCGTTCTGAATCATTTAGTATTACTGTTTCTTTATAATCTTTCCTGTATCTCTCACAGTGCAATGGAAAGCTGTTGGTTTTAATTACGGAGCAGCAGAATGAGGCAGAAAGGAAGCGAGATCAAAAGAGTGCAAACGAAAAAGAGAGAAAGGCTCGTCTCTATTGTTCAGCTGAGTGTCATAAAGCAGCCTGGAATTGCTGTAGATATAAACTACAGAGAGGGAGGGAGAGGAATAAAAATCAAGGCAGGATGGGGAGGCGAGACTAAAAAAGATTATATGATGAATAGTTGTGCATGAATGGAATATTTTAGTGTGCAACACACACACACAACACAAATACACAGCAGGTGGCATAATCAATACAGCCGATGGTGTGTTTAACTGCGGCGGAGTCTGTGTGCGTTAGATTGCATGAGTTCACTTCAGTGCATCCAGAAATTAAGATGATTGATTTTTTGTTTCTCCGAAATCATCCTGTCACTGTAGGTACAGATCAGTGAGCTCAGCCTGCTATGACCGGTGGGACTGCCACCTCGAGATGGAGGGTTTTTGGATGAAAGGGGACAGGGGGAGGGAGTCTGGATGAAAGACAGGCAAAAAGGACTTGGAAAAG
The DNA here is from genome assembly GCF_022985175.1 of Labeo rohita. Lineage (NCBI taxonomy): Eukaryota > Metazoa > Chordata > Actinopteri > Cypriniformes > Cyprinidae > Labeo > Labeo rohita. Next base: position 9,210,664 of record NC_066888.1, on the reverse strand, counting down.
GATGAACAGCACTGCGTTACACCCTCCACTGCCACAGACACACAAACACACACACACGCACATGTACGCTTGCACTCGTGTGTTTTTGGCAGGAGAGCAAGGCTTGGAGGATATCCAAGAAAGAAAGTGGAAGGAACCGAGGCTATGAAGAAGATATTAGTTTGATGGAAAGAGGAAGGATGGAGACAGGATGAGACAAATAAACAAGAGAATAAAGGGATGATAAAAGAAAAGAGAGATCAGAAAAAGGTGTGGGAGACCAAAAAGAGCAAGAATGCAGGCTCCTGTGTGAACACGCATCAAAGACTGACACGGAAGAGAAGAAATTGTTAAATTAAGTTGTTACTTTTGTTATCTTTGTAAACAAAAAGTACTCTCGTAGCTTTATAAAATTGAACGGTTGCACGGAGGTCTTGCATTTCAGCAGTTTTCTCCATATAGTGGACTTCTATGGTGACCCGAGTTTGAATTTCCAAAATGCAGTTTAAATGTGGTTTCAAACGATCCCAAATGCGGTTGTAAACGATCCCAGCCGAGGAAGAAGGGTCTTACCTAATGAAACGATTGGTTATTTACACAAAAAATAATACAATTTACATACTTTTTAATGTCAAATGCTCATCTTGTCTCACTCTGCCTGAACTGTTTTTTCCCAGTTCATGACAGTTAGGGTATGTCGAAAAACTCCCATCTCATGTTCTCCCTCAACTTCAAAATCGTCCTATATCACTGTTTTACCTTTTTTGTTAAGGGTGTTTGATCTTCTTTGCATGTTCACTTTGCAAAGACTGGGTCAGTACTTCTGCAGCGATGTAGGATGATTTTGCAATGATTTTTGAAGTTGAGGGAGAAAATACGATGGGAGTTTTTCGACATACCCTAACTGTCTTGAGTCAGAATACACAGAGTTCAGGCAGAGCATGACGAGACAAGCGTTTGAGATTAAAAAGTATTGAAATTGTATTTTTTTAAAATGAAATAACCAATCGTTTCGCTAGATAAGACCCTTCTTCTATGACTAGGATCGTTTACAACCGCATTTGGGATCGTTTGAAGCCGCATTTAAACTGTATTTTGGAAGTTCAAACTCAGGGCACCAAAGAAGTCCATTATATGGAGAAAAATGCAGAAATGTTTTCCTCAAAAAAAAAAAACAATTTCTTTACAACTGAAAAAAGAAAGACAAGAACATCTTGGATGACAAAGGGGTGAGTGCGTTATCTGTAAATTATTGTTCTGGAAGTAGACTTATCCTTTAATGCTATGTTGTTACCTGAATGATCCACAACTGTGTTTTTGTTTGTTTAGTGATAGCTGTTCTTCAAAAAAAAAGGTTCCACAAATTCTTTGGTTTTTCAGTATTTTTGTGTATTTGAACCATTTCAACGATGACTTTATGATTTTGAGATCCATCTTTTCACTTCGAGGACAACTGAGGGACTCATATGCAACTATTACAGAAGGTTCAAACGCTCACTGATGCTTCAGAAGGAAAAACGATGCATTAAGAGCTAGGGGTGTAAACTTTTGAACAGAATGAAGATGTATATAATTTTCTTATTTTGCTTAAATACCTTTTTTCCCATTTAGAACTTCCCTTCAGAAGCTACAGAAGATACTTACATGTTTCCCAGAAGACAAAATAAGGCAAATTTACCCTGATCTTCAAATTCAAAAAGTTTCACCTCCTGGCTCTTTTTCCTTCTGAAGCATTAGTGAGCGTTTGAACCTTCTGTAATAGTTGCATATGAGTCTCTCAGTTGTTCTCAGTGTGAAAACATGGATCTCAAGATCATACAGTCATTGTTGGAAATGGTTCAAATAAACAAAAATCCTAAAAAAACAAATAATTTGTGGGATCTGAAGGATTTTTATGAAGAACAGCAGATAGTTTAACTGTTCAGAACAAACAAGGGACTCATGAACAAAAACACAGCTGTGGATCATTCAGGTAACAACACAGTATTAAGAATCAAGTGTATGTAAACTTTTGAACAGGGTCATTTTTATAAATTCAACTATTATTTTCTCTTGTGGACTATATGTAAATGTCTTTTATGTGAAATATCTTATTCAGGTCAGTACTAAATAAAAAATAACATGCAATTTGTATGATCCCTCTTATTTTGATAAAATAATTAACATTTTGCAGATACTGCAAGGTGTATGTAAACTTTTGACCTCAACTGTATATTCTCATTTAGATTCCTAAGTAAAAGTGTGTGTAAATGTGCTGGGCAAAGTAACCTACCCAGTGAAACATTTAGTTAGGAGGAAGAACATATAGAAGGAAAGCTCAAAAATAAATATGGAATGAGAATGAGACTTATCCAGTGCATTTGCAAAAAATCATTAATAACCTATGGTGAGCTGTTGACCATACATCCACTCGTCTTGCCTGTTCACAGCAGCCCATGTCAATTAAAGAGAAAATGCATTAGTGGCCATGTCTGGCCTGATCTGCTCCATCACACCACGACACCATGAGCATTTTAACTGGCCCCATCTCCTGGAGCTTTGGTAATGCGTTTATGTGACATTTACATGAACATTGTTCTCTTCTCCAGGCTTTTTTTTTGGTTATGAGTCACTCCGCAGTGAGGAAGAAAACAGGATGGAACATTGTGTTATTTCCTGTTTATTTCTTTCCTGATTGTCCTCGTATGGCAGGTATAAGCAGTAATTGCTATCAGGAGTAGATATCGGTGTAGATAGACTGGACAAAGGCCTACACCACACAGCAAGATACCCAACAAGGTCATCATGATCTGTGGGACTGGTGTACACACAGTGCACTATTCAGAAGAGGTGCTTGTTGAATGTGTGAAGGGTCTTTGGGGCTCTGTTGTGCAGAACTGCCTGTGCTTAATAAAGATTTATAGACAGAGACGATGCCCGGCCAAGCGGAAGCACAGAATTTTCCCAAACAAACAAAGAAGAAGGTTCTAAAACACCTCTTAGATTCACTTCTCTTTCTCTACGGAAGTTTAAATGAAATATAGGCGATGAAGGATTTTATTTATTTCCTAATTATTTATTTGTAATTATTTTAATAAATGTGAAATAAATATTGATTTAATTGCAGATATGCACACAGTATACATGTGTAATTTACTATATTTAAATTACATTGTGTGATATCATATAGTCCAATACTGGCTTTATATCAGCATCAATACTCATATTCCTCCACTGCTTACTGGTAATTTTTATTATCGGCATTGGCTATTAATTTTTTTTTTGTTTGGTTGCTAATGGTCATAAACTGGACTTTTATTCTGACAACACTGAGAACCTAGTACCTGCATGCTTTTTTTTTTTTTGTTATTATTGTTTTTCCCCTAATTTATTTATTTTCTAATTATTTATTTGTAATTATTTTAGTGAATGTTAAATATAAATTTAATTACAGAAATTATGCACACAGTATGCATGTGTTATTTACTACATTTAAACAGTGAGATATCATATAGGCAAATATTGCCTTTATACTGCTTATTGCACCGCATTGGCTATTAAGTTTTTTCTGTTTGGCTTATAACGGTCAGAAACTGGTCTTTTATTTTGACAACACTGAGAACCTAGCACCTGAATGTTTTATTTATTTATTTACTTATTTTTATGAAGTCCTTCTGTTTTTCAAATGTATTTATTTTGTAATTATCTGTATGTAATTATTTTAATAAATGTGAAATAAATATTGATTTAATTCCAGAAATTATGCACATGGCATGCATGTGTTATTTACTATTTTTAAATAAAATTATGTGATATCATATAGGCTTATATTGGCTTCATATCAGCGTCAATACTCATTTTCCTGAACTGCTTTTTTTTCTGTTTGACTGACAATGGTCAGAAATGGGACTTTTATTTTGACAACATCTGAAAGTGTTTTTTTGTTTGTTTTTTTGTTTGTTTGTTTGTTTGTTTTTTGTTTTTGTTTTTGTTTTAATTAAGTTTATTATTATTATTATTATTATTATTATTATTATCATCATCATCATGTAATTGGTTTATTTTTTAATTATTTCTTTGTAATTATTTTAATTGTGAAATAAATATCTATTTAAAGGCAGAAATTATGCAGACAGTATGCATGTGTTATTTACTATATTGACTTTATATCAGCTTCATTACTCATTTTCCTCCACTGTTTATTTGTAATTTTTATTACCAATTGGCTATTAAGTTTTTCTGTTTGGTTGATAATGGTCAGAAACTGGACTCTGAGAACAACACTGAGAACCTAGCACCTGAATGTTGTTTTATCTTTTTTATTTATTTATTTATTTATTAATTGCAGAAATTATGCAGGTGTTATTTGCCATCTGTAAATTAAATTGTATGAGACTATATAGGCCAATACTGGCTATATCTTCTCTTCTCATTTCCCACCACTTTCTTATCTAACCACACCCATTCCCAATGACCCTGCCCTCCTCCCCTATCTGTCCCCGCCCTCTCCATATCCCCACCTCTCTCTTTTAGAGCTTTGCATCTGTGCAGGCTTCACACGGATCCTAATCTCTCGCTGTCTGTTGTCTGCTGGAGCTGAGACAGTCCCTGCGTGTGTGTGTGTGTATGTGTGTTTGAACTAGGAAGCAATGCCAGAGACTGCCTCTGCATACCAACACAAAACAACAGACAGAAAAAAGAAACAAAGGCGGCATGGATTAAATAAAATGGACTAAAAACACATCAAAAACAAAAAAGGCAAATACACCATAGTGCCTGTTAGAGAATAAATATACCATTACATATTTGTCTATGAATAAGACTTACTAAAGGAGAGCGAGAGCTGGAGGAAGGGATTTGTGCAGCATCTTTTAGTCTCAGTGGTTTTATCTACTTGATTATAATCCCATAATAAGCTCATTTAACATGTAACATTCTCTCAGATTTCTCTTCCTTTACAGATCTTTTCCCCACGTTTCCTCTGCAGCCTCCCCTCCTCCCATCTCTTTGTCACACATTTGCATTTCTCCATCAGTCTATGGAGTCCATAGGAGGCAAATGAAAGCAGTCTTTGCTCCACTTTCACGGCTTGATATAACAAGACAAATACATATGCTTTTTGCAGCACCTTCTCATCAAGAACCCCTTTAGCTATCATGGCGTTATGGAATGGCTATATTGTTTTCTAAAAAGATCTGCATTATAGGCTCTCAGCTCTGGGGTCTTCGAGATCCCATGAAATCAAAATAAATCACTTTCGTGGATTTTAGTCCATGTGTGTTAGCTATGAAGCTATGCACAGTAGAGCTGCAAAACGATTAATCGCGATTATTCGATTCAAAATAAAAAGTTTATGTTTGCATACTATATGTGTGTGTACTGTGTATATTTATTATGTGTATATATAAATATACACACACATATGTATATTATTGTAAAAATATTTCTATGTATTGTATGTAAATACGTATAAATATTTTACATATAAAACATGTATGTGTGTGTATTTATATAAGTATACATAATAAACATAAACAGTACACACACATATAGTATGCAAACAATCTTTTATTTTGAATCGATTAATCGCAAATAATCATTTTACAGCTCTAACGCACAGTATATATTACTGTACTCATAACTGAAACTGCAGCAAATAAACATTTAAAGTTTACGTTTTTAACTTTTAGGCAAATCAGAGAACAACGATGATGACTTATCCAGCACTACGCTGATTTCTGTCCAATCAGAAGAACTCCAGATTGAGAATGACCCTCCTCTTAAAGGGACAGTTCACCCAAAAATGAAAAATCACAATTTACTAACTCTCTTATCATTTGAAAATGCGCATGACGTGCATTTTTCTTTTGTTGAACTTTAAAACTGTTTAATATTTTTCAAAATATATAGTTTTGTAGATCACAGCAAAAAGGAAGGTTAAGTAAACAATGGCTTTTTCATTTATGGGTAAACTATCCCTTTAATTTTAAACAAAACCACAAACCAACTAACAAGCAGCTAATCATATTCCATAAGTGTGACGAAACTAAAGACCTTTTTTGGAAATACATCAACAGGACAAAAACACTACACTCGTCAAACAGTGCTTTATCTGGTTTCTAAAAAAATATATTTAACTTCATTGGGCCCTATGTATACCTTGCATGCATTGTAAGAATGAATGGAGATATGAGAGTAAATTCTCACTGAGCTTGGATTATGTTATGTTTCACACACATAGGATGCAGTGGGACTGCGTGGGCAAATGTGGATGAGTTGTATAATTAATATTGTTTGTCTTGTGATATGTGAAGCAAAGGAAGGGCTTTACTAGACACTCAACCCTCATTAACGCTGAAGAGCATTTAGAGGGAAAAAAAAAATAAAATAAAAATCGCTCCACTCAGACTTACCATAAATGCTCAAAGATGCCATAGCACAGAATGGTTATTTGGACACTGGGGCTTTTTAATTTACACCACTGAGCAATTTTCAATTGTAATTTAGACATGATTTTACAGCCCTGCATACACATAAACATGCTCGCTGTAGCCATCTGAGGTGCACAACAGCTTGGGCGAGAATGGAATTCACACATCAATAGAAGAAGAAGAAGCAGGTGATGTTTTCACTCCTGGGAACTGGAAACAATGACCAGCGTGTTCTCATCACAATGACAATGGAACAATGAAACCTGTGTCGCTATGACAATGACAACCGATTGGAACATGACTGGAATCCTTGTCTCTGTCACAGACGTGGACGATTTTGTAATATTTGTCCCTTGAGGAGAGATTCACCCTGCAAAATACACAAGTGCTAGCAGATGTTCAAATACGTTTCATTGTCAAGATGTTTGTTTCATTATGACCATCAGTCGGGAAGATTTTTACAGTAGTTATTAGTTTCATAATAAGTACTGTGAGGTACTATGCTACAGTGATGGTATCAGATGGCAATACAGTTGGTACACTGATGAACGTTGTTGTTTTTCAAATGTACCAATTATATTGCCATCTGATACTAGGAATATTAGGAATAAGACTAAGCATTTTAGGTGAATTATTAATTAAAGGGATAGTTCACCCAAAAATTAACAGTGGCCCATAATTCCAGGCGTCCTAGGTGTATACGACTTCCTTTTTCAGATTATTCCTGGCACTTCCATGCTTTAGAACAGCATAGATGTGTTTTTCTTCATCAGTCCAAAACAAGTCCAATAATGTGCATCCATCCATAATAAAAAGTGGCTCACACGGCTCCAGGGGGTGAATAAAGGCCTCCTATAACAAAACCATGCATTTTTTGTGCGAAAAATATCCATATTTAAATTGTAAGAATCAATTTAATGTAGCTTGCGCTCACTGTTGTACGTGGAAGAGATGAACGTGGGCGCAGGGAAAAGAACAAAACACAACAGTGGTCACGAATTAGAAGCGCAAAACATGGATTTGTAAAGAAGAATGACAGAGGATTTTGCTATAAACCAAAAGGAGACAAACGTTGGTCTGTGCGAGACTCAACGCCAATGTCCAACATCATCCGCCCGGAGCTGCGTCCGTATAGGACTTGTTAGCACAAGCTAGATTAAAGTGATTCTTATGTTTTAAATGTGGATATGTTTCTTTAAAAAAATGCTTGGATTCACTATAGCAGGCCTTTACCACCACCCCCCAACCCCCCGGAGACATGTGAGCCACTTTTTATTATGGCAGGATGCACTTTATTGGACTTGTTTTGAACTGATGAAGAGAAACACCTATCTATGCCATTCTAAAGCTTGGAAGTGCCAGGATAATTTTTAATATAACTCCGATTTGATTTGTCTGAAAGAAGGAAGTCATATACACCTAGGATGCCTGAAGGGTGAGTAAATTATGGGCTAATTTTCATCTTTGGGTGAACTATCCCTTTAATGAAAATAATTTGTTCACTTAAAACATTCATTTATCACCAAAACTCCACTAATTCAAACACATGCGCAGCAATACGATTAAAAAAAAACATTTAAATTGTGACTGGATTTGGCCCGCAGGCTGGACTTTCTTTTTTTTCTGTGTTAACTAATGTGTGTGAAGTCCAGCTTAATGGAGTGAAAGACTACAGGGACTGAATGATAGGGGCCAAACGGCAGGTTTAAAACAGAGGATCCGGTTAATCCTCATCCAAACACACAAATACTCATAGACACACCACACTTACACTCCTCTGATCAGAGCTATTCAAGCCAACTGGAACACAAATCCGTATGAACTGAACTAGAGAAAAAGAACTAAATACATGATATGGTCATGCCTGAAACTAAAAAAAATGAATATATTTATATATTTGTAACAATTTAAAGGGGACATCAGATGCAAAATTCACTTTTACATGGTGTCTGCATATAAATGCAAAAATCCAAAAATAAAAATCCATTCACATCTTTTTTTTAATACCCAAAAAAACCGAAACAGTTATCAAGCCGTTTTGATTTCCTGAGCAGTATGACGTCATAATGTCAAGGGCCTGCCCATGACTGCTGATGGACTGTCCCGTATTAGCATATTTCCACCCTCAGCCTGTTCTACGCTGTCCACCATTTTCTCTGCACTCAAGCAGCTGTAGCGATTGAACAATCCGTTCTTAAACTTAAAAATCTGTACAGTGACAAAATAGTGCTGAAAAGGTGTGAACAGTTATTTTTGCACCTGACCTTATTGAATATGCATTTGTAGGAGTTTCAGACACAAAATTTGGGAGGAGAGTATTCCAATGAATCATGCACCATGTTTTATTAATGTTTCCACTCGTCGTATTACTGGCTTCTGCGCCATTATTTAACACCCAAAAAAAGCACGTCTTAGGGTTTTAGGGCATTACTTCCTGTTTTTGGTTTGTTTAGAAGTATTTGGTCCGTGTTGCGTTTATATTTCATTCAAACCGCAACAGAGTTCGTTTGGAAGTGGACCGAGACCCTTCTTTTTAGCGGTCTCGGTCCACTTGTTTGGTGCGCACCAGGGTTCAGATGGCAGCGTTCACACTTACTCAAACGAACTGCACAGAGCAATCACACCAGAGTTTGTTTTAATTTGCCAGAATAACAGAATAACATAGACTATTTTACACTTGAAATGGCTGCAATTATTGTTGCTAGGAGGATGCACCACAGAGAACAGAGAGCGCATGGAAGAAAGGAGAAGATTTTTTAACATGCATTAATATATTTGGAATGCCAGAATAACATATTATTCAAATATATTGTTTGCCAAAACATTTTTTCATTTGCTTCAGAAAATAAATGACAACTTGTAGCCCTGAACTAGGGGTCATACAATACTAGGTCTATGAAAACGTCTTGCAACCCTTCATTTTTTGGCCTCTGGTTTTTTAATGTACTGTGGCTTCTATTTCTGTTTTGGAATTGCGCTCTCGCGCTAATTTGCCCTGTTTAGTAAAACTGGCCCAAAATCCTCAAAGTTTTAAATCAAATGTAAAAGCATTTCCTCTTCTCACGTGACTTTCCCCCATTCATTCTCAATTACCCCCCCTCCCCCCTAACCAAACTCACGCCACACTTTAGGGGGTCTGTTAAACCTCGGTGGGCTCAGGGGAGGTGCTGGTGTCACTGTCAGATCGTGTTTCTTTAGACAAACAAGTGATTATTTTTTTTTATATTTTTTCTTATCCAATATTTTGAGGAGGCACTGCCTCTCTTGCCTCCTCTGAGAAAATGTCTCGGGTTAGTACCTACCAAAAGCGTTACAAGTATGGACAACCAGTGAAGTATCATCAGGGTCATGGGTTGCCAAGGCTCATTGATGCAAGTGGGGAGACCATGACCAGCCCATCTATAAAAGCTACTGTAGCTCAAATGGCCAAAAAAAAAAAAAACTTGCTGTTTATGACAGAAGGGTATCAAAACACACAGTGCATCAGTTTGCTGTCAGTGTGCTCATAATGACCTCTGTCCACAGGTGAAAGCATCTAAATGGGCATGCAACCATCAGTCCTTTCCTTTTTTAATAAGGAAAAAAAGGGGCAGTCATGGCCTAACAGTTAGAGAGTCAGACTTGTGACCCAAGGTCACGGGTTTGAGTCTCGGGATACCAGCTGGGATTGTAGGTGGGGGAAATGAATAACCTTCCACCCTGACCCTCTTCCGCCCTGAATACCACAGCTGAGGTGAGACCCTTGAGCAAGGCACCGAATCTCCAACTGCAGCTGCATCAAAATGGCTACCCACTGCTTTGGCTGTGTTTATAGTGTGTGCACTTGAGTGGGTAAAATGCAGAGCACAAAATCTGAGTATGGGACACTAAGCTTGACCACACAGCACGTCCTTTCCCCTTTCCCTTTAAGAACTGGACAATGGAGCAATGAAAGAAGGTTGCCTGGTCTGATGAATTCAAGTTTTGTTTTAGACCAGATGAATTGGGGGTGCATGTACATCATTGACATGGGGAGAAGATGGCAGCAGGATGGCAGAAGCAGTGTTATGATCTCGTCAATGTTCTGTCATGAAACCCTGGGTCCTGGCATTCACATGGATCTTTGACACACACCACCAACCTAAAGAGTGCTGTAGATCATGTACACCCCTTCATGGCAATGGTGCTCCCTGATGGCAGTGGCCTCTTTCATCAGGATAATACACTCTGCCACACTGGTGTTGCCTTGGCTTCCAAATTCCCCAAATCTCCATTGGATTGAGCATCTATGAGATGAGCTGAATCAACAAATCCAATGCATGGATCTGCTGCTAATGTATTGGTGTCAGAAACCACAGGACACATTTAGAGGTCTTGATATTACCCAAGTGGTTTTAATGCTGTGACTAATCAGTGTAGCATGTTAATATAAACAAAGCAGAATATTAATATATTGGTTGTTGCTGGTTCATGTGCATATACGCCCATGAACGCGCACACATACACAGCACAATATGAAAGCAGACAATAAAGTGGGGTGAGATGTGTGGCATTGCAGTGTCCCAGATACCAACTAACACAATGAACACAGTTCATCCCTAAACCCTCCTCCTTTTCATTATATTTCCCTCTCCCTCCCTTCTTCCCTCCCTCCAGGTTCTGGGCTAGAGCTCACATGAGAGGTGGCACACTTTGAAGATAAATATAGAAAAGAGGTGCAATCCTTACACACACATGCACACAAGTCCAAGACACCACAACACACACCATGTCACTCCAGATTCATAATATGCACATGTTCGTCCCAGCACTGGGGATTGTCGCCGCTCTCCTATTGAAATGGAACGAGATCATCATAGAGTCTCCATGACAAAGACAATGGCAGCTAAGCTGCCTGACAATGGCACTGGATTGGACCTGTTGTCTGCCTGAGCCCCCATTGGGGCACCTAAGAATGGAATTCATCCAGTATTACACTGCAGAACAAAGAGCAATCAACACAAAGCAAGATGGCAATTCTGCGGTAGTAAATCCCTTCGCTTTACAGCAACCCTCAGACCGCAGGCTGTTAGGGTGTTTTTAATATTAGAACTTGAAATTCAGCACATTTTCTTACATTTTTAATTGCAAATAAGTATTTGTAAGAACTTTGAAGTACGTGACAGGTCATGTAAAGGACTTCCGAATGCAGCCTTTAAAAGCATACAGCAAAACATAAGAGGTGTTTAAAAAAAAAAAAAAAAAAAGTAATAAAAAAAATTATTAAAAGTGCTGTAGTAAGTGCTGTAGTAAGGTTTCTACATGTTTTTGCAACGTTGAGTAATGCATCACAGACATGTCTCACGAATCCTGTCATAAACAAAGTGTAGAGAGAGTGTAAATAACAGATTCATTGTGCAGTGTAGAGAGATTCATTGATTAAATTGAAACTTTGTGAGATCGCAATGAACTAAGATGATTGACAGCTTTTTTTCATACATCAATATTTTATTTTTAATATCGCATCAATATTTTGTTTTCCGAGTTGTGTTGCAGTAAAAATAGCAACAGGTAGCACCAGTAGCTCCTCGTGTGCAACTATTTCACATCATTGAAATAATGGCACCCCCATAGTCCAAAATATGTATAAAATGATGCAGATTTAAAAAAAAAATATATATATATATAATATAATTTACATTATATTAAGCCATACATGTCTTTAAAGGAGAAGTCCACTTCCCAATTTTGAATTTCCAAAATGCAGTTTAAATGCGGCTTCAAACGATCCAAATGCGGTTGCAAACGATCCCAGTGGAGGAAGAAGGGTCTTATTTAGAGAAACGCTCAGTTATTTTTATTAAAAAAAAATACAATTTAAATACTTTTTAATCTCAAACGCTCATCTTGTCTTGTTCTCCCTGAACTCTGTGTATTATGGTCGAGACAGTTAGGGTATGTCGAAAAACTCCAATCGTATTTTCTCCCTCAACTTCAAAAATCATTTCAAAATCATCCTACATCACTGCAGAAGTACAGACACAGTGTTTGTAAAGTGAACATGCAAAGAAGATCAAACACCCTTAACAAAAAAGGTAAAACAGAGATATAGGATGATTTTGAAGTTGAGGGAGAACATAAAATGGGAATTTTTTGACTAACCCTAACGGTCACAAACCGGAAAAAAAATCAGTTCAGGCAGAGCGAGACAAGACGAGCGTTTGACCTTAAAAAGTATATAAATTGTATTATTTTTATGAAAATAACCAATCGTTTTGCTAGATAAGACCATTCTTCCTCGGCTGGGATTGTTTACAATTGCATTTGGGATAATTTGAAGCCGCATTTAAACTGTATTTTGGAAGTTCAAAATTGGGGCACCATATCAGTCCATTATATGGATAAAAATCCTGAAAGGTTTCCCTCAAAAAACATAATTTCTTTACGGCTGAAGAAAGAAAGACATGAACATCTTGGATGACAAGGGGGTGAGTACATTATATGTAAATCTCTGTTCTGGAAGTGGACTTCTCCTTTAATCTGGGAATCCCTATAAAAATGTATATCAAAATGCCTGTTACAACCTGTTACAGTTGAGCCCTGCTGTGAGAATAGTTCTAAAGTAAAAGAACACAGTAGGTACCTTATTTTATTTCTTTTGCGATTCTATAAATAAAAGTAAATAATAATATTGAAATGCAAAAAATGTAAAATGTAAAAATGTTAAGCTTTAAAATTACCACTACCAAGATGGGAAACAGGTTAATGTCAGTTGTAAAGCAGACACTTGAATCGAAGTATATACAGCATACTGATAAACCAAGGAACTGCAAACACAGCCCTCTCAAAAAGCTCAAGATTTTGTTTTGCCCTTGGTTTCAGTAAACCTGTTTGGCTACAGTGTGAGAGTGAGCATTAAATGTTCTCTGCAGTTTGATTTATGCGACATGTCCTTGAAGTTGATCTTCTGTCCCTTTACATTAGGAATATTTTGTAAATAGAAGACCAAACACATCAGCAAAATTCCATTTACAACATGAAGGTTCAGTCTCATCAGTGTGAAGGTCACGCTTGCTAGTTTATTTTCAAACCCCAGCACAGACATTCTGTATGCAGGTTTACGAGCACTCTGCGCGAAACACTGTCCTTGAACTGGTTTTCTGTGTGCTGACCCAACACTCTAGGCCATAAGTTGTTATGGAGTTAGGCCAGTGTCCATGTGTGTGCGCACGCTCTTTGCCCAAACTCTCTCAGATGTCTTGAAGCTATTGTTTTGGCTCAGGATCCCAGCCAAACCCACTGCCATAAAGGACACTGTGTCTGTGTGTGTGTGTGTGTGTGTGTGTGTGTGTGTGTCAGCTGTTGACAAGAAGCATCAAACTAAAAGAGAAAAACAGAAGAAATTCTCAAGAGCATACCTGAATGTCCATGCCAATCAAACTTAATTTCGAAGAAAACAAATTCAAAAAAAAAAAATTTGACCAGGGGCGCATCAGGTAATCTCAGGTAAAACTATGGATGCTCCAGAGAGGGAACAAAATATCAAAAATAAAAAGTGCATTGCAAAATACAAAATAAAAATCCACACCCACTCACATAATAAGCAAAGTAATCATTTTAAAATTCATTTAAATATGATAATAAATAATGATATTTGTTAATGATAATGATATTTATTACCAATAAATTGATAAACAATTCTTAATATATAACTGTAAATTGTGAATATATACAAATCAGAATATATAGTTATAAATCTGAATCTATACATTTAAATCATTAATCACATTAATTGATTTAATCGCATCCAAAATAAGTTTGTTTACATAACGTGTGTGTACTATGCATACTTACATGTATATATAAATACACACATACATGTATATATTTAAGAAATACACACACACACATATGTGTGTTTTTTATATATATATATTAAATATGATTTATATTACATATAAATAAATAGAAATACACATTATACATGCATGTGCTTATATTTATATATGCATATAAATATACACAGTACACACACGTTATGTAAACACAAACTTTTATTTTGAATGATTAATCGCGATTAAATATATAATGAATTATAACTATACACTTATGATTTACATTTATTTAGAACTAAAATAATATATTGTAAATAACAAGAAATATTTTAATATATTAATATATTATTTGTCATAAAAACATTTTTTACCTTGAAAAATATGTTTAAAAACTAAAATAATAACCAAGATGTGTACACTCATATATATACACACAAACACAAACATATATGTGACCCTGGACCACAAAACCAGTCATAAGGGTACATATTTTGAAACTGAAATTTATACATCATCTAAAACCTGAATAAATAAGCTTTCCATTGATGTATGGTTTGTTAGAATAGGATAATATTTGACTATTTGAAAATCTAGATTCTAAGGGTGCAAAAAAAAAAAAAAAAAAAAAAAAAAAAAAAAAAAAAATCAAAATATTGAGAGAATTGCCTTTAAAGTCACTCAAATGAAGTTTTTAGCAAGGCATTTTACTAATCAAAAATTAAGTTTTGATATATTTATGGTAGGACATTTACAAAATATCTTCATGGAACATGATCTTTACTTAATATCCTGATGATTTTTGGCGTAAAAGAAAAGAAAAATCATTTTTACCCATAAACTGTTGGCTATTGCTACAAAGATGCACATGCTACTTATGGTTAATATTAGTTTTCAACACATTTTCCTAGGTAAAAAGTTTTTTTTTTAACAAATAATATATTAAGGAAATTCAAAAAGGAAATTCAAATTTTTCAAAACCATTCAAAAATAACATGAATACAAAAACTGCATTTATTGATTTTTAGCTAAAAGAGAACTTGATTTTTACAAAGAGAACAGATTTATTCACTTTTTTAGACACTTAATTGTCATTGATCCATATAGAGCGAACTACGCCGAAAATTGTAGGTATTCTCAGCTAGGCTTATCTCACTATTTAAATTACAATATGATAACGACATAACTGGCTCGAGTCACTGCAGCTGTTCCCTCAAGAAATCTATTGCTAATATTAATAGCCTACTGCCCCTTTAGCGCTAATTCACATCAATTACCTCCAAATCAGGCAGCCGGCAGGATAGCAAAGAGTTTTAATCCACCGCAGAGCGCCTCCTGTGATCCAAGGACAGTTTTTAGTCAGAGACGCCCCCAATTACACAGCACCTCAGAGCTAACAGACAGCCAGCGCACTTATCAAACATGGCATCTCTGCGTGCTAAGCATATTTCACTGATCCAGATTGACTCATTCTAATTCATAAAACTCCCACTCTGCTTGGCATAATTTGACATGACAGGGACAGACAGAAGTTTTAGGCAGAAGCAGTATGGGTGGTTTTGGTTGCACGTCGTTTCGGGAAAACCTACTGTTACGACTGTCAGCGATTCATTTCCTTAATTAAGATGGAAACCGTCAGGGACACATTACCAATTTTTCAAGGAAGCAGACCTGCATTTATCATTCGCATTTCTTTATTTGTTATATTATGCTGCATTGCAACGTGAGGTCTTTTCTATGGATTTCGAAAAGATACATTGGCAATTCTTATTTAAAATGTATCTGGATTAACTGTGTTAACAAACTGATGTTGTAAAAGGGTTTTATTATGCTTTTTCACTTTTTGAATTTTCTAGAACTACAGCTTTGTTTTCCTGATGTTATGATGTAACAACGCGATCCATTAGAATATCATTAAAATAAAACCCTAATTTAAAATAATTAGTACTTACAATATTTTTATTCAATTGTTATGTTAAATACAAATTAAGTCACATTAAAAACATTACGCTGCTTTTAGCCTTATGCTGGAGCTGGTTTCGGGCAATGAAACTAAGTATGTAAATAATTAAATTAGCACGATAATATCATGTATCAGCAGTCTCGCAGGCTGACAACAGGACCCAACACTACTGTAGTGTATTATTTACTCACCCTCCATGCATGCTAGGTGTATATGACTTCCTTTTTCAGACGAATGCAATCCAAGTTATGTTAAAAATTATCCTGGCACTCTCAAGCTTTAGAGCGGCATAGATGGGTGTTTCTCTTCATCAGTCCAAAACAAGTCCAATAAAGTGCATCCATCCATAATAAAAAGTGCCTCACACGGCTCCGGGGGGTCAATAAAGGCCTCCTCTAGCAAATTGATGCATTTTTGTCAGAAAAATATCCACATTTAAAATGTAAGAATCACTTTAATCTAGCTTGCGCTAACAGTTGTACACTGAACTTGCTGCTTTGAGAAGGGGCGTGGCAGTGCTGAAACACTGTCTAAGCTGTTCGCCAATCACAACGCAGTGGGACAGCTAACCAATCACAACACATTTCGTTTTTCAGAAGGTGGGCCTTCATCAATGCCGGAACTAATCGAGCCATGTGTTGGCTGGGGAGAAATGTATTGTAATAACGTAAATTATGTGAAAAAGTATGTGTTTTTCGAACCATCAAGCATAAGAGCCAGTACACCCCCAAAATCAAAACTTTGTAAAAGAACATAATAGGACCCCTTTAAACATTTTATTAATCTAATTTATTATAAGTACAACGAAATTAGCCTAATTATTCCATAAATTCAACATTAATGAATCTCATTTTAATTAATGAATTGTTTATTGTTATCTACTAGCAAAATAGATCAACATAAGAGTATTATCATAAAATATAAAATTTTTAGTTTATATTTAAAACAGAATTATCTTACTGTTGCAAAGATTAAACAAATTACAAATTCGTTTGTAGACTGTAAAATTTGTCAAATATTATTGTAATTGTTTGTGAAATTTAGTGGCAATTTCTGTTAAAAAATTGTTTCTATACCATTTCTTTTTTTTTTTTTTCATGTAGGCTTTGTATTTTCTCTTTCGTTTTTGACATTAAAGGATCTATGGCACTAATACTACTGTTACTACTATTTTAATTTCTACTTTATTCAAAAATTGACAGATAATGTACTCACCCCCTTGTCATCCAAGATGTTCATGTCTGTCTTTCTTCAGTCGTAAAAAAATGATGTTTTTTGAAGAAAACATTTCAGCATTTTTCTCCATATAATGGACTGCTATGGTGCCCCGAGTTTGAACTTCCAAAATGCAATTTAAATGCGGCTTTTTTTTTTTTTGCAATTTATGACAGTTAGGGTATTTCAAAAAAACTCCCATCTGATGTTCAAAATCGTCCTATATTGCTGTTTTACCTTTTTGGTGTTGGATCTTCTATGACATGTTTACTTTCTTTGCAAAGACTGGGTTGGTACTTCTGCAGCGAAGCCGCATTTAAACTGCATTTTGGAAGTTCAAACTCAGGGCACCATAGCAGTCCATTATATGGAGAAAAATATTCCTCAAAAAACATTATTTCTTCACGACTGAAGAAAGAAAGACACAAACATCATGGATGACAAGAGAGGAGTACATTATTTGTAAATTATTGTTCTGGAAGTGGGCTTCTTTAAGTATCATGTAAATACCATGGTACTTGAATATGGTAATCATACAGTACCATGATATATATCAGTACCTTTCTGATACCATCATTATAACATGATACTCCACTGTACTTTTGTATAAAGTACAAAAGTTTCATAAGAGCATATTTCTTCTTTGAGAAAACAACAGCAGCACTTTAAGGTTCAGCTTGGGTGCACACATCAGTAACGCCCCGCGGTATATAATTGGGCCACGCCAGCTTCCTGTTTATTGAAACAAAGCTAAAACCGCAAATGGCAAACCGTGGTTTCCATAAAACAGCATATTAAGTGCAGGGCCGTGTTGTGTTTGTCAAGGCCTCAGCATGCTTAAGTGTGTTCTTGAACAGAGACTCAGCAGGACTGCTGCGTCTTCCTCTCAGGGAGTGAACTCAAATGAAACAGCACAACTTTCAGCTCAGCAGGTTTAAAAAAGTCTAACTGAATAATGAATAACTGTCGTTCTGGAGGTGTCTTTGACATTTCAGTAATAAAGCTTTACAGCAGGAGAAACACAGAAGAGAGACTCTTTGCTCTTCGCTAACAAGGAGTGAATATTGCAGTGGGATTGCGAGTCTGGGTATTCATGTATTGTACTTGCTCACACTCTTTATTTTACATTGTTATAAAATGAAATTCAACTGTCTGACCAAATGTTATAAAATGGTAGCATTAGTACCATTCTTGGATGGACAGCTAAAGTCAATAAGAAAAGAAATTAAATTTAAACAAACAACCCCCCCCAGTCATGAAACTACTTTTTCAGTTATGTGAAATTCTTCATGATTTATCTCATAATTACATGGCTATATGGAGCTGTGAGGTAGTTAGACTGAGGTAGAAAAGAAACAAACACAATCATCCTTATTTAACAGTCACTTTAGTAGAGGACTTGCATGTCTTTGATTTGCTTACATCACTTATGTAAAAACAGCAAGGGCCAGATATCGTTTTTGTAATTTAAAATTTTCTTAAAAATTAATTATGTTGCCATTCTTATAAAGTTACCTGCCAAATGGTCATTAAATTCATTTGTTTACTGGCAAAGCCAAATTTACTCATATTTGGCACTAAATGTGTTCATTCTGGATCATGGCCATATCTAGTAGAATAGGTGCTTTTAAACAGACTTTTTAATGAACATAAGCAATAAATACTGTATACTTTGCAGTAATCACAACTGCAGGATAGAAAAAGACAAGAACTAATTCTCATGATAACGGCAAATAAATAAATGCATACACTACTGTTCAAAAGTGTATTTCTGAAGAATTATTAAATGCTAAACTGAACCATTACATAGATCAAAAGTGAAGATATTTATAATGTTACTATTACACTGTATTACAACTTTATTCAAATAATCCTAGTATTACACACAAATATTAAGCAGCACATCTGTTTTCAACATTGATAATAGCAAAAAAGGTTTCTCGAGCTGCAAATCATCATATTAGTAGTATTTCTGAAGGATCGTGTGATACCGAAGACTGGAGTAATGATGCTGAAAATTCAGCTTTGCCATTAAAGAAATAAATTACATTTAATACAATTTTTATATATTTGATCAAAATCTGATTAGACCATATATAAATATTATAGAAAATAAACATCATACAAAAGTTTAAATTCTGCTATATATTTATGAATTTCATATTTAGGGTAATTCTCTGCAAATGTCAACCTTACTATGAAAAAATAAAGTTTTAGCAAATTTTTTTACTATACTGGTAGCACAGATGTCAACATTTGGTGGTTCAAATATCCAAATATCTCTTAAGGCTTTAAAGCACTTTTTTTGTGTGTGTTTTTTTTTTTAAGCTACTTTCAGGCTTGTCATATCCATAACAGTACATATTCCTCATAAAAAGACACATCAAAATAAAATAACGTAACAATTATATGTTCTGTGAAGAGCCACCGCTTCTCTATTTGTTGGGTATTATTGCGTCTGGTTCATGCATTTTAATTAGCAGAAATCCTACAAAGTATGTAGTCTCTCAAAAACGGTGTCCTTTTTGTCACATCCTTAACGCATGATTGTTTCCCTTTTTTAACATAGAAAACTCATGTATAGACTGATATTTTTCTGATGTTTAGACTCTATCAACAAGGGTTTATTAAAATATGAACAGTTGGTTCGGTATATTGGTAACACATACATTTTCTAAGCATTTATATGTCACATCCATAACGCAAAATGTCACATCCATAACGCTGGATTTGCCCTTTAACATTTATACTTTTTCACATTATATATGTATTTATACATTTTTTTAAATATGTAACCCTGGACCACAAATCCAGTCATAAGAGTCAGTTCTTTTTAAATTGAGATTTATACATCATCTAAAGGCTGAATAAGCTGAATAAATAAGCTTTTCATTGCTGTTTGGTGTCTTGGTCAATATTTGGCTGAGATACAATTATTTGAAAATCTGGAATCTGAGGGTTCAAAAATTGAGAAAATCAGCTTTAAAGTTGTTCAAATGAAGTTCTTAGCAATGCATATTACTGATCAAAAATTAAGTTTTGATATACACTGACCAAAATTATAAACGCAACACTTTTGTTAATGCCCCAATTTTTCATGAGCTGAACTCAAAGATTTCAGATTTGTCTTGACAGATTTGTGAACAATATTTGAGAGAAATAGTCCTTTTGTGTACATAGAAAAAGTCTTAGATCTTTGAGCTCAGCTCATGAAAAATTGGGGCAAAAACAAAAGTGTTGCATTTATAATTTTGGTCAGTGTATTTAAGGTAGGAAATTTACAAAATATCTTCATGGAACAAGATATTTACTTAATATCCTAATGATAATTTTGACCCATACAATGTATTTTTGGCTATTGCTACAAATATACCCGTGCTACAAAAATATCATATTTTTTCATGCATGGTCATATAATTTTAGAATTATATCAATATAGGTATCCAATCATACAGATCATTATGCACAGTAAATAAAATTATATGCAACTCTGACTCAAACTCTGATATAGGTATATCTACAGTATATCCATACATCCACTATTTTGTGCAATACAAATGGACCTTGTTTTTAACTTTTTAAACAGTCTCTGAAATCTCAGAAGACCCACATAGCCCATGCCAATATGTACAAAGCAGGACACAAAAAAAGTCCATGCACTCTTTCTCCTTTTCCTCCATTCCACCACATTCATTCTTTCTTCATGTGCAACAGCTATTGATCAAGGCTCCAGAGGAACTACATCCTGACCTGCACTTTGATTAAGACTGGAGAAAGTGAACGTGTGTGAGAAAGAAGTAGAGAACCCGCATAGAGGATTCAGAATGAGAGGATAAGGGAAAGTTAGGGAAGCTGTCAGAAGCGGTCAGAGAGAGAGAAACAGCATTCTGCATCACTGGGCTTGAGACGGGCTCTTTGAAGTTGCGGTTTGGCATGTGAGAAGATGAGAGCGATGCTGGCTTTGCATATGCACAAATGACTGGACCAAATGCTTACTCAGACATAAAGACGGCTAAACAAAGGGATGTGTGAGGAGACAAAGCAATGTAGAACTACAATATAGCTCTTGATGCATGAATGAACCTGCAAAAGAAGCTCAGAAGACGTGCATGTTGGTACATATGTATTTGGCGGTATGAATTTTTAATGTTTTTTTTTTTTCTTTCTGTCTGTGTTTCCGCATTGTAGCGTCCACAAATATAAGCCTTGAATGGCTTATTTTTTGTGTGTGTGACCACAAAAATCAAAGTCAGAAACAAATAGAAATATAAGAAAAATGAATATTTTTTAAATACACAATCTGCTTTCAGTAGATTTCACAAAATGCTACAACAGAACCTCACCATAAAGTTACCACTAAAACAAAGCTGGTTATTAATTGGTCATTAGCTGGTTTCTAACTGGTCATTAGCTAGTTAAAGCTGCTAAGCAGACCATTTTGGTTCAGCAACACACCAGCTAAAGGTAGTCAATCAGGTTTTTAGAACATAGCAGGTGGTTCACAGGCAAATTACTAGATTGCACCAGCTAAAAATCTGCTTGAACAGCTAATAACCATCTTAGACTCGCTTGAACTTACTGTCGAAAGGCAAACAGCAATTTTAACCAAAGTACAGCACTTCCCTTTTCTCACAGCAGCCACAATGACAATACCATTTTTTTTTTTTTTTTTTTTTTTTTTTTTTTTCACAGAAGCAGTCAAATCTCTGCTGCCAATTCTGTCAATAAAGCAACTCAACCTGACATTCCAACACTGGAAATGATACCTCTACTTACACCTACACATACAATTCATTGCAGTTTCCAGCTAAAATTACTACAAGTGGCAGTAAAACACCAACAACTTATTCCTTTTTACACAAATTATAATTACAGGGCCAAATTATTGACTAATAAAGACTTCCTTGCGTAATACCATGTATGACCTGGAAGGACTTTTACCATAGTGCATAATTTGTAAACTAATACATTTAGATGTTTGCATTGCATTAACAGCTCCATATGTATGGCTTTTCTGACAGAGTAAAATTGCTCGGTAGCGCACCTGATAAGACTACAGCTTTGCGACTTCAAGTCCTGTTAAACATGAGTCAGGACAAAATAGCTCAAAGTAAGCTAAAATGGCACTCTTCCTTCAGCAAATGGGTTTTTACCTCATGTTTAGGGGCTTTTGCTTTATGCTGATTGGTCAAACGCATATGAAACACCGGCTACCTGGCATTTTTAACAAGCTGTGTAAAAATATTTACTCCATGAACATGGAAAACAGTGATAATAACGGCATTTAGCTACCTGTTGTCTGCAGCATTGTGTTCTTTTCTCAGCCTCGATGATACGCAACATTGCAATTTGTCATAGCAGATTTAGTCAGATTTCCGTGTTCTTTCCATTGTGTAAATTGTGTGTTTACATTCCATCTCCATGATCACAAAGCTCACAACACTTAAAAACTGTTTAGATCATGGCGTCTTCCATTCACAGGTTGTTGATGTTTGTAAATGCTGAGAATAAAGACATAGCTGACGGTCACTTCAATGCCACTGCACCTTCACCAAATGGGTTTTTACTTCATTTTATGCATCTTCGCAGTGAAGGAACCTTTTCATAGTTCCTAGAACTAGCAGAAGTTCCCCTTTTAGGCGTTTTTGCACTGCATGGACTAGGAACGATTGTAGTTCTTGGAACTCCATTTAAGGGAAATAAATTAGCTCCTACTTGAGAGTAGGGTCTAAAACAGTTATATAGGAACTACCTGTGATATAAGTGTACACTGATTGGTCACACGCATATGAAACACTGGCTACATAGCATTTTTAAAAAGCATCGTAAAATGAACATGGAAAATAGCAATAATAACAGCATTTATCTACCTGTTGTCTGCAGAATTGTATTCTTTTCTCAGCCTTGATGATGTATAACACTGTAATTTGTCATAGGGGATTTAGTCAGATTTTCATGTTCTTTCCATTGCATTTACATTTCATCTCCGTTATCACAAAACTTACAACACTTAACAAAAACTGTTCCGATAATTCAAACTGGTTCTCTAGGAATCACCATGTTGGCTAGTTCCTAGAAAATAATTCTTAGAAATTCTTATAATTCTTATGTGGTTGGATTTTGTTAACACAATCAGTTAGGTTCAGAGTAAGGTTTAGTGTAGTTGGCATAATATCTTTAAAAGTGAAAGAGCATTAACCTTTTAGAACCACTCACTGGCCATTTCGTGAACAAACTACCACAATACATACAACTACCAATGTAATAAAATATAGCCATTGGTGCCGATAGCCTTGTTCGAGTCCCGCCTTGTGAACCTTTCCCGATCCCGTCCCCCTCTCTCTCCCACTCACTTCCTGTCATATCTCCACTGTCGTTCAAGAAGAATGCAAAAACGGCTAGAGTCACAAAACCACCGTAATATCATCTTGCAGAAATTTCGCCACTGGCACATTTTTCCAATGATCTTGGGTTGTAAGATTCTTTTCTCTAAATGTTCATCTTGCCCTCAGTAAAGTAAAAATGTTTTCCATCCACTGATTTGGAAATGTCTCTCAAGATGCTCACAATCACAGCTTCCACTGCAGAGGCTTTTGACACTCAATACTAAGGTTTTCTTTTCTTTTTTTTAAGCTGTTTCCTGTTGACCACTCACAAGGACAGACTTACACACGCAGATGCTTTTCGATAAAGTCCAAACCTTAAAATGAGATGACATAACAAATACCTTTAATAAAAAGTCATTAACTACTCAACCACCACAAAGCAAGATAAGAGCACTTCCTTTCAAATTTGCCAAATGCTATTCCAATGTTAAAAACTCCCCCACAATGCCTGCATCAATGCAGTATCTGACTCAAACTCATATTCTGAGACGATCTGAACATTTAAAAAGCATTTGTTGAATTAAATCCAGAGGCGGCAAAGAAACAGCGACTGAGATCGGCTGATGCCATCCAGTGGCAAAAGCCTCTCGTGTCTTATTTCTCTTCCTCTTCACTCAGAACTCTTAAGGATCCCACATTTATGTGGGCATAAGCCACAGAGGCCTGAACACGTGTTCACCCAGCAGTTCAAATGTCAGTTTATTAAATGTGCAGCTGTCTGTCAGAGCATGACGCTGCCTGATTTCCATTAACATATCGGCCTCAAAAATGTATGTGCATACATATGTGTAGAAATACATTTTAGCCAAACCAAGAGTGGGAAATACTATTGGTAAAGAGATCTGAAACAGAAATACATCTAAAAAAGAAAAAAAAAATGCAAGAAGTGGAAATCTGGCCATTCGCCCTGATTTCCTCAGGATTCATTCATTTCTAAGCTAATAAGGCAGAAATGTGTTGCTACGGTAACAGCTTTGCCCATTTCCTGCAGAGCCCAGAGGGCTTTTCCACTTCCTGGCTCTGAAGTCTGAAGATGAGGCAGGAACTTCCTGTTCTCTCAAGGGACCAGAACACCGCAACAAAAGAACCGCAACAGTCTTTGGAAATCACAACGCTGTCCCGCACTGGATCTTTCACACACATCACGTATGTTCACTGCCAGTTTAGTGTAGTGATGGGCGCTTTCGAAGCACTTCTCCATGAAGCTTCAAAATTTTTGTGAACCAGTTGTTTCGAAACAGTGGTTCGGAGTGCGTATCAAACTCCCAAAGTCAAGTGATTTCATTAAACAAGGCTTCATTATGTCATAACTGTTTCAAAGAGTTTTGAAATTTCAAGGGTTTGCCGTTGTGGGGCAATCTCTGTAAACTCGTGTAACATGCGAGTTTATTCAGATCGCCTCTCAGTGACGAACCACTGAATTAGTGTCTATGGTTTTTACCTGATCTTGGATCAGTTTCATCAATTTCTAGACATTTTTAACGAGACATTTGTGCAATTAAAAGAATGAGAAGTAGTCAATAGTCTCTTACTGCCCTTTATACAGAAGCTGTCCATAAAACAAACAAAGCAAGCAAGCAAAAAAATAATATAAAATATTTTAAAAAAACATATTATACAGACATTTCATATTTAATGGTATTTTATTAGTTTTATTGCATTTAATGTATTATACTTTCAATAAAACATTTGCAATGGATTTTTAAAAGCTGTTTTTATGCATGTTTTAGCCTTCAAAACAGTGAATCATTCTGCGAAGAAATTGATTCAGTTGATTCGAAGTTTCGAAAAGGTTCGTTTCACCCATCACTAGTTTGGTGGATTGTTTTACTAGCATTACCACTGCCACATAAGTGGCATAAAGGCTGGATAACAAGCAAAGGTTTACAGTAAAATGTTTACAGTAAAAAGTAATCTTTTAAAGACTATTTCTTATCAAAGTGTGTGTTTGGTTTTTCATGAAATGCCTATTGCTAAAATCTGTCAAAGATGACATATCATAAAAGTCTGAGTGTTCTGTGTTTAAGTGGTATAATCGGGTCACCGGTGTATCTAACCAACCCTGAAAACGTAAAAAAAAAAAAAAAAGGGACAATCGAGAAACTTTGTTTTGGTAAGCCTTTCTCTGCAACCATGTGAAAAATGTGTCGCTCAGATTTCACTCCCCCCATGAGAAATGATTCAGCATCGATTCTAAATTTTGCCAACACATTGCGATTCTTTTGCGATTTATCGATTCTGAGCTTAGTTTTAAACAGCAGATGGCATTGCTTGATTTAGAAACAGCCGTGCTCTGCTTGTTTCAAAATCCTTACACGCACTTGAACCTAAAATAATCATTTATACAATTTGAAAAGGTTGAAGCGAATTACAAGGGTGTTCACAGTGGGCTGCGTTTACAATAATCTCGCGTCATAAAAGCATTCTGAGCCGAGATGAATTTACATGACTTTAGATGAACGCACAGGTTCTCTTATTATAATATTACCGCCCTCTAAACTGCATGTTTCCACCCACGGCGCTGTCATTTTGTTTTTGAGATTTCTTTCCCAGCTGTTTACCTTCACAGACATAACCGACTGTTTTTGTAACTTGTGTGTTTTTAATATAAACTTCTGAGTATTTGACAGTTTAAGCGCAATAAGACATAAAAGAGAACTTAGTTTAGTACTCACAGACCGTGCAACAGCCGCTTTTTGTGTGTGCTTCGGATGTGTGCACTCAGAAAACCAGATATCAGAAGTTTAATCTGACATGACTTTAAAATACACAATTTTAGCATGATAGATGTGATACACTGCAAAAAAATGCTTTTCTTACTTAGAATTTTTGTCTTGTTTCCAGCCAAAATATCTAAAAATCCTTAAATCAAGAAGGATTTTCTAGACAAGCAAAAATTATTGCCTTGTAAAAAAGACGTCAAATTTAACTGTTAGAACAAGCAAAATAATCTGCCAATGGGGTAAGCAAAATAATCATATTTCAAGCCGAAAACAAGATTATTTTGCTTATCCCATTGGCAAATTATTTTGCTTGTTTCAAGCAAAAACTCACTTAATTTTTACTTGTTTTTCCTAGAAAATCCTTGTCTAGAAAATCCTTCTTGATTTTAGAATTTTCAGATATTTTAGCTGGAAACAAGACAAAAAATCTAAGTAAGAAAAGCATTTTTTCAGTGTAATCAAAACCATTAGATGTTTTTTAGCAGAGTATCTGAGGTATGAGTTGTAAAGGCACAGCTCTATTCTGCAAAAGGGGGCGGGGAGCAGCAGCTCATTCGCATTTAAAGAGCCATGCATGAAGACAGCGTGTTTCTGCTTCCACTCAAAATGGGCATTTTCAAAATGAAATAATGAATGATCTGTGATTTATTTTGAGCTGAAACTTCACAGACACATTCTGGGGGCACCTGAGACTTATATTACGTCTTGGAAAAAGGAGCATAATGGGTCTCCTTTAAAACTTAAAATGCATTTCTTTATATTTTATCATAAAAAAGTTGACTGCACAATGAAATCAGTGAGATTTTCAGATCTCAGCGTTTCCCGCTGTGTCCACACAAGACCATCTACTGATAATAAGCTGCAAGAATGGCTCATTCATAGAGAGGATGGAAAATACTTCAAAAACACTTGACTAACATTATAAGTGGACTTGAGAGAAAAAAATTAAATGATCATTTTTTGATTTGACCGCAGGCGAATCTAAGCCTCGTATCGGGGGTTGGGGGTTGGGGGTGGGGGGGGGGGCTTCAGCCCCATGTCTTTCATCTCAGCACTCAAATGTGATCACCTCTCTCCATGTTTACTCTAAACAGCATCTGAGAGTTCAAGAGAAAAATAGTGATATCAAAGTCAAGAATGAATCAAATCTGAGTAAGATCTTTTCACTGAATCAGATCCAGTTCTGAATGATTCATTCACAATACCAACTAATCTTTAGTGGCGCTTTAGGATCATAGGAAGCTTAGAAGACTTTACGACTATAATAATAATTGTAGTAGTTTCAAAATGTCTAATTTCCTTTCTCCTTTCTGATGATTTTAGTATTTTCATTGAACCCAGTATAATCCGGTCTGATAGGTATCACTGAGGCTTTAACTATCTGATTTTCAGTGTCACAAAGCAGACATGCTCTTTTCAGAAATGTCATCCAAAATATTACTGCTGCTTCTGTTGAAGCTAATCTGGCCTTGTTAAGTAGATTTTTTGAGATATTAAAAGGCCCTTATGGTCTCAGAATGTGAACAACATGAGGTTTAAATTGGTCCTCTCTCTCTCAAGTTTCTGTGAGAAAAAGTAAGTGGTCTGGTAAAGTGTAGGTTTGTTTTCCTACAGTAAAAGGTAAAGTGTAAGACAGCAGAAAGCTTCCACTGTCTCAGAAATCTCTGTTCTACTCAAACATGATTGTTAAAGGAATGATCTCAATTCAAGCACAACAGAAATGATTTACAATTTTAGTTCATGTTGTCGTGTGCAAGATCTTGTTAGCATATATTTTTTATGGTGCACTTCTCCACATTGTTTTTACATGCGGGGAGTTCAGCTACATTAAGTCAACCTCACCCTTTCAAAGAGCACACACACACACACACACACACACACACACACACACACACGCACACACTAAGGACCTACATATTTCAGGCTAATTGCAGTGAGGGAAATGATTCATATTCTGCCTCAGTCTGCAAATATTCAGATGAATGGGAGATTGGGCCCAGACAAACAAGCACATGTTCAACATGCATATAAGGGTCAACAACATTCTCTCTTTTTTCTGGCCCAGATCTATTAATTTATTCAAATACATAAAATAATGCAACCCATGTCTTGCAATGACTTGAAAAGACGTCTTCTATAATGAGCCTGTTTTGTTTTTTGTTTTGTTTTTTGTTTTTTAATGATACAACCGTCAAAGCCCTTTTGATTTCAGCTTAAACTTTTATTAATACTTCTCAGAAAATGTGCATTTCTTCTGAAAAACCTTTGTTTACCAAATCAAAGTCATGTGGGGTGAACAACGTGCAGAAAACACAAACAATAAAATAGTAATTAGAAGACCCCTGAACACCCTCATGATGTCCAATAATAATAAATGTGTATTTTTTTAAATAACATAATTTGACTACACGCTTCAGGCAGGAACAGACGAACAACGACGTAGTGAAACGAACAGTCTTTAATAATCCACAAGGAATCACGGGGAACACAGGGTGGTAACATTAAGGTCTGACAAAGTAGGAGGGTAACACACACATTAAATAGACAGACTGATTAACACACACAGGTGCAGACAATGAGGGAGAGACCAAAACACACAGAGCTGCAGGGGGAGTTGATGGGAGAGACCAACTAAAACGTCCAGGGGTGTGACATTACCTCCCCCTCCCGGAAGGCGCGTCCTTGCACCGTCAAACAAGGAAAACAAAATGTACAAAGTCTTAGGAGGGGGCTTCGGCGGAGGACGGACTCCCGGGAGGAGGGCAAAAGATGGAGTCCAGGGTGATGGCGGAATAGTCCATGGAGGTGATGACAGAGGGAGGAGCCAAGGAGGTGACAGGAGGGGGCTGGAGCAGGAGGAGCCAGGTGAAACCCAGACCGCAGCCATGATGGAACCCCACGGTGGAGCCGATGGAGGTAGGAGCAATGGTGGAGGAAAGGCTGACGACTCCATGGGGCTGACCGATGGAGGCGGAGCAGGTGGTGGTAGAGCCCGAGGCGGAGACAGAGAGCCGATGATCCTTGGCGACACCGAGGATCCGGAGGGCCCAGGCGGAGCCCAAGGCTCTGGCGACCAAGGCGGAGACGGAGATCCGGAGGTCCGCAGCGGAGCCGGAGCGACAGAGGACCGAGGCTGTGCCCGCGACGACTGACCAGGGCGGAGCCGGAGGGACGATGGACCGACGGGCGACGGTGGAGACGAGGGAGCTGAGAGCCGGGGTGGAGCCGCAGGGTCGGAGGGCCGAGGCGGAGTCCAGGACTCTGAGGCTGGAGGCGACGATGAGGGATCCTCCAACCATGACACCGATGGAGACTGGCAGACCCGCGGCAAACCCACCGCACAGATGGTGAGCTGAGGGTGAGCAGAGGTGCTGACAGGAAGCAGAGGTGACTGAGGGAGGGTGGGTGGGAAATCCAAACAGGCTGACAGTTCAATATTCAAGTCCATAACGTTATGACCCAGGTCCATATTAAGCTCACCCTCAGCGGCGGTGCAGTGGGTGGTGCTGTCCTCAGCATCCTCATGCCCCACTGATACTCTCACCGTCGCAGGCATTGTGGCCGGCTCTCGCACCTGGTCAGACGTACATTCCTCTCGTTCAGCGACGATCGCTTGCTCTGTCGCTCCAGTTGGCGATGGCTCCTTGGTCGCGCTGGTAACGCGGGATCCGTCTGCGGTGGGCTTGGGCTCGTGCTCCGTGTGTCGGGGTGGTGGCTGGCTGGGTTCTGGGTCCAGAGTGGCACTAGCGAGATTCTCCATGGAGCAGGCAGAGAACGAGGGTTTGTTTCTCGCCAGTGTCCACTCCACAAACGCGGCGAAATCCGCTCGAGGGCCGTCCTCAGACAACAGCGCTCTGCATGACGCGTTGAGGCTAGCGCCATAGAACGCACAGAGCGCGTCGTCCGGGTAGCTGGTGGTGTGAGCTACTAGCTGGAACATGACGGTATATCCCTCGAGCGGTAGATCCCCCTGTTTCAGCCGAAGGAGGATGAATTGAAACGAACAGTCTTTAATAATCCACAAGGTATCATGGGGAACACAGGGTGGTAACATTAAGGTCGGACGGAGTAGCTAAACCCCAGGGGATCCATGGGGGAAACACAACAGAACCAAAAGACTATTTCATAGATATAAAAACGAACGAGAAACAAAACGGGGGGAACACGCAAAAAAAACAACTGTTTAGGTCAGACCTTCTGTCACGCTTCAGGCAGAAACAGACGAACAACGATGTAGTGAAACGAACAGTCTTTAATAATCCACAAGGTATCATGGGGAACACAGGGTGGTAACATTAAGGTCTGACAAAGTAGGAGGGTAACACACACAAAATAGACAGACTGATTAACACACACAGGTGCAGACAATGAGGGAGAGACCAAAACACACAGAGCTGCAGGGGGAGTTGATGGGAGAGACCAACTAAAATGTCCAGGGATGTGACAATGACATGCAAGGCACACTGTAAACAAAATTAGTGTAATTTTAACTGTAAAATATGCTGTGAAAAAAACTGTACTATTAATAGTTAACAGTATTTTTCCATACTATATGCAGGCAAAAAACTGTAAAAGATCTAATCTTTACACGCTGCCTCCGAAACGTTAAATTTTATTGGTTTTAGGGCCCTCTAAAATTTGTTTTCTTTTTGCCCACCTTATGTTTTACTGTTACCAAATTGTGTGTTCTAGCATGTCTAATTATTTGAATGCATAAAAACAAGTTTCATTTATTCTTACAATAGCCTTGTGAAATGTTTATTTTTCTCAGAAATTCTGTGTTGTGCATTTGCATTTTTTCTGTCTTTTATTTTACAGTTGTAATTTCTTTAGCAAATAAAGGGGATTTAATATTACAATTAAAACATTATATAATGTATTATTGGTGGATTATTCCTTAAAAATAAGGTTTTAATCATTTTAGTAGCAGCAGTAGTACTTTTATTTTGACGGATTGCCATAAATACCTTTAAATTTCTGTTTTACTCAATTGAATCAGTAAAATTCTCACTAAATGACTCTCAGAGCAGTTCTGGAGATGTTGTTCATGTATTTATGTCCTCATTTAGTGAGACGGCAGATGCTAATATCACATGTGTCACATCCGCTTCAGTACGAGTAGTAAACAAAACCATGCGTCTGCGCCATTCATTAACACAGAGACGCTCAGAATTCATATCTAAATAGTCGTTTTGCAGCTTAATATTTACAAACATTAGTACATATCGCGATTTGATTCAAAGGAGAAGTCCACTTCCAGAACAACAATTAACAAATAATTTACTCACCCCCTTCATGTCTTTCTGTCTTCAGTCGTAAAGAAATTATGGGTTTTGAGGAAAGCATTTCAGGATATTTCTTCATATAATGGACTTTATTGGTGACTCGATTTTGAACTTACAAAATGTAGTTTAAATGCAGCTTCAAATGGCTCTAAATGATCCCAGACAAGGAAGAAGGGTCTTTTCTAGCGAAACAATTGGTCATTTTTTTTTGTAAAATAAAAATCTGTATACTTTTTAAGCACAAAATCTCATGTAGCACAGGCTTTGGGATGCGTGTTCACGTACTATTGAATCATGTCGAAAGGTCACCCCGAACGTACGCGGAACTACAGACCCTGTGTCTACAAAGCGAAAGCGCAAAGACTAAGAAAGTGCAAGTAAGCCAAACACTGTTTACAAACTAAAAGGTACAACGATGTTGGACGATTCTGAAGTTGTAGGAGAAAATAAGATGGAGTTTTTCGCCATACTCTACCTTTTTAGCCGGAGTACACAGATGATGAACTTTAGACGTGATTCGTAGTAGTGATGGGAAATTCGGATCATTTAACCGATTCTGACCTTTGAGTCTCGTTCAGCAAACGAGAAGTCATTTCATTCATTTTAGAAAAATATAATTAAAATGTTACGTGTTACTTGCCTAACACATCTAGTGCTTACACAAACGTTGATCACACTACAAACAAGACAAAACTATAATGCTACAAGAAACAGAAAAGATTAATTCATTGTTTACCTGGGTCTTTATTCTATGATTAGCTCACCTCACCTCTTATCTGACAAGTTTTCGGGTTTGAGTCGTTCGTTCATCACGTGACAGCCCCATGAGCTCAACCAATGCAGTGTGAGCTGGAAAAATAATTGATTAGTTCATCTCGTGAGTCTTTGGGTTCGAGTCGCTCGTTCATGACGTGACAGCCCCATAAGATGAACGAACGACTCGAAAAATCTAAAGACTTGAAACAGGCGAACTAATTCCAGTACAGAACCTAATAGGATGTTGCACATGCGCGACTGAACGAATCACTCTTTGAGACGACTCATTCTTCTGGAGTCACATTAAAGTTTTGTTTAAAATAAACAAATCATTCAAGAACGACCCACTAATTTGTAGCATTGTGAACGCGCATCCCAGAGCCTGTGCTACACAAGCTTTTGTGCTTAAAATGTATACAAAAAAAAAAAAAAAAAAAAATGACAGATCGTTTGGCTAGATGGGACCCTTCTTCCTCGGCTGGGATTGTTTAGAGCCCTCTGAAGCTGCATTTAAACTACAATTCTGAAATGTTTTCCAGACAGAAAGACATGAACATCTTGGATGACAAGGGGGTGAGTAAATTATATGTAAATTGCTGTTCTGAAAGTGGACTTCTTCTTCAAGTGTTATGACCTACTTTTGATTAATTCATCCAAACTTTGACAAATTCCATGACATTCCATGTTAAACGGTAAATTAATGACTGGATTCCACAATTCCATCTGCATTTTCCGCATCTGTAGCAAGCATTTTGAGCAGTGTTTTGACAATTCTGAGCCACCGTGATGTTCGAAATACGAAAAAACAAAAATTTCTGACTCACTGTGCAAGGTCCTTTAAAGTTCAACTTTTCTTGAAAATTAGTTTTTTCAAAACCACATTAAATCTACATAAATACAGTGAGTACATTTCTAAGAACATAGCAAATGCATTACATTTTCACTAGAATTTAAACAATTTTTCTTCTTCTTCTTCTTCTTTTTTTTTTTAATTACAGACACTCTTGTATGCCACTGATCCAAAAATATCTTCACGTCCCTTTTTGCTCAATATAATTATCAACATACCAATGTCATAGTGATTTTGGGAGCCAAACCTATTAATTCAGTTAATTTAGGCCACATTCATGCGCACACACACAATTTAACCCGTACTCAACCATTAAATCCCAACTAACCCCTCAAGCACAAATTAAAACCCTTCTTTTCATCTTCATTTGTGTCACACACACACACACACACACACACACACACAAGGGTCCACATATGGAACTGGGTGGAGCTCATCTCTAACAGCCCTTAAAAATCCAATGAAATCCACTCAGAACTCCCAGTGCAAGTAAAATATTTAATCACATTCATACGAAAAGCTACAGAGCATGTCAACGACTTCCTTATTCCACCAAAAGCAACACCTCGAACCGTCCATGCCCTAAAACCTTACACTACTCGCCCAGCAGACGTACAGCATTATGCAAATACGACTAATCCTCAAAGCCAACATCTAAATACGACTGTTATTATTTTTCCTCCCCCTGCCTTCGCCCTTAACCTTTAAAACACACACGGCCTTGTTAGCGAGCGTCCGCATTAAGCCCGCTTCATCATGCAAACCGACGGACTCCATTTTCATTAACGCACGTCCACGATTTCCTCCCTCGTAAAGGACAGTGGGCCGTCAATCACGAGGAATATTAGATGAGAAGGGAAGAGATGGCTTTTTAATCACTTTAAGTGAAGAGGAAGGACAGGTGAGCTTTCTGAAAGCCTTCTCGAATATTCCCCGCACCATCAGTCCATATATATGATAATGAATATCTAAGATTTGAGGCCGCGCGGTGGGGTCTCACAAACACCGGCGATAAATACACACACATGCTGGATGATATGCAATTATTTGATTTAAGCCTGACAGTTCTGAGAAGATGCAAGTAAATTGAGGTGATATGCTTGAAATTCTCTCTCGGATTTCATATGGGATAATGCTAATGATCTGGGAGTATCTGTAATGGAAAATACTTCATTTAATCACAAAGATACTTCAGATAGAAGAGCTTCCTTCCAGCGCTGGCCTCCACAGTATTGCCTTCCTAATTATAAATGGAGGTAGCATGCTAAAACACATACTCCGTCAGCACATGTGTGTGCGCTATGCTGTATTAATTAAGAGGAGAGATGAATAAATAAACATGACAGAAGTGTCTCATTAAAAATAAACCACACACCACGCTCCAGACCCCATCCCACCTTTAGCACCCCCTGTGTGTGTGTGTTTGCATATTAGTGTTTCATATGAAGGCCTCTATAACCTTGTGCGTCCATAGCTTCTATTTGAGCTCGGTCTGTTCGCTTAACCTTCCCACCTCTGTCTTTCTCCTGGGTATTTTGGCTATACGGTGTCCTACAAAGCTACGCTACTTTTTTCACAGGTGACAGAAGTGTTGGAGTCTCTATGTCAGCCTGAATGTTTGTGTTTGTGCGCATCTGTCCAAACCGGTTAGACGTAGACCGAGAAATGGGGAAAGAGCACAACAAAAAGCTTTGGAATCATGCTGGATATATCACATTCTGTTTGTGCATGAGACTGTGTGACTTTTTTGGCCAAACAGAAGGAAATATCAGAATATATAAAAATCTGTGGTCACACCAGACACCAAAAGTATAATATAATATATTGCTTTGTAGTTATATTTCTTTATATGTTAATTAAATGTTAGAGTCTGTTAAGTAATTCAAATATTGCATGAGATAAATTCTACAAATAAAGTATATTAACATATGATCATTCTAAATTCTATACCTTATCATACATAAATAAACAGAATGTTATTGAGTAGTAATACTATCACAAAACAGAAGAATCCATCAAATACGTTTTAATATTTAATTATGTTTACGCTGCTGTTTTCCACAAAAAAAATGATGTAATTTCCCAGAGGATGATGCTATTGAGAAACTAGCTTTTATTAATAAAAAAAATATTTCAGACTAACTGGACAAAAAAAATCTGCACTGAAATTTGGTTTGAAATATTTCAATTAGATAAACAAAAAAAAATGATGCAATGCTTCTTTAAAAAATTTTATTTACTCCAAATGTCTATTCATGTATGCTATTCATAAACTGTCATTCAAAAGTACAGGGTCAGTAGGGTTTTTTTTAAGACATTAAGTTTTATTTGGAAAGTACTAAATTAAACAAGAGTGACAGAAAAGCAATTTAGAATAATCCAACACATTTATTTTTTAATTTTTTCTGATAAATGGATAATGGTTTCCACAAAAAAAGTATTAAGAAGCACTATTTTCAGTATTAATGTTTGTTGAGCACCAAATCAGAATGAATTAGAATGAGTTCCGAAAAAAAATAAGCCACCGAAGATATGTATATAGTAATAATGCTGAAAATTCAGATCTGCAACCATATAATTAAACAAACATTTTAATACATGCATTAAATCAGTTAATAAGTTATTTTAAATTGCAATAATTTTTCACAATATTATAGTTTTTGATTAAAAAATAAAATCCAGTTAAAATGCATGATTTTGTTCAAAAACATAAAAAAATCTCCAAGTAATATTTCTGTGCACACTGCACAAAAATATCCAACACTATCTCACAACCATTTTGCATGTATTTTACAAGGTGGCTAATTCGTATGAATTTGTACAACTTCATCTTTTGTACAATTTGTCTAGACCTCAGTGACAGATAGGTTTAGGGGTAGGTCGTTCAGAAGAATTCATACAAATTGGGGAACACGTAAAATATGTATGATTTAGCAAAAATCGTAAGTAGGCCTGGGTGATTTTTTTTTTGCCACGATTTTATTTTTTTGAAATTGAGGAATTAAGGAATTAAAAATTAGACATTTTGACAATATGCCAGTAATATCAATTAAGATATATCAGTTAAAATAACAGTTAAAAAACAATCCAACCGCATGTCGGCGCTCATGATTAACCGCTCACATGTGACGCACTCATATCCCTAGGTGCCATTCACACAGAACACGCTTTTGTGTTGACAAAGATGGGACGCAGGCAGTGAAATAGGAAAAACATGCAAGAAGATGGGAGTGAACTTCTTTTAACTTGAGCGCCGCATTTTTATAATGCCATTACCTGCATGAGACGCTGCAAAGGACACAAGTGCAACAGCCAAATGTGTCCATGTTTAGAAAAAAACAGAAAAAAAATATAGAACAGCAGCACAATCGAATAAAAGAAGAACTATTGCTGTATGTCTGATATTTCATGTTTGCATCATGGTGACAGGCTAAAAGCTGCTGTTTTACAGAACATTTATAGTTGATAGTAGTCTACTGGTCTTTTACCTACAGTCATTTTGAATTTGAATTAACCTGACTTTGAGCATTTTCCTCATATTATTTCTGAACATATAATATGTATGAGACAAGTTTGTACAAGATGTAGTTGTATTCCATGCACCTTTTCTGCAAAGATATATAACAAGTGATTTGTTTAACATTTACATCATGTTGACAACTTTGTGTGTGGTGCAACTGGAATAGAATTTTTTTTTAACTAGAGCACTGATAAAGAAAAAGTTACTTGAATCATGTTGTAGTTACATTTTCAAGTTTACTTAAAAATCTTAACAAAAAAAAAATCAAGATTTTAATTTTTTGCCATATCACCAGCCCTAATCGTAAGTATAAGCCACTTCGTAAAATATGAGATCAAGTTGAAAATATCCATCAGCTGACATTTATTGATAGACATGTATGCATGCTCAATGAATTTTAACCCATCACAATGGGTTAACCAGTCACATCACATGAGACTGTTTGAAGAACTTGCAGACTAGACAAAGAGCTCCACAAGTTCTGCATTCAAAACTAATTGTCTCCTCTGTTGTGATAACATTACAGAGTCCTAAAGGATGTGAGTGTGCACATAAAAGAGAAACTGTGCATGTTCATTAGCATAGCTAATTGTCATGAATCTTGTGTTCAACATCCACATCAGTCTAATCAACAATAATGAGTCTCTGTCATGTAAAGTGCAGACGGCACAGAGCCAGCAGCACTTTGAAAGCAAAAAAGTTATCAAAACTGGCACAGTTTGTGTGTTTGGATGATTGCATTACAACAGATGGCCATTAAAAGATCTTTTAATGTGGAGAACAGACACTCACAGCCTCTGAGAAAAGATAAAAATATAATTAAAACTCCCAAAATGAAGAAAAAAAAAAAAAACTCAAATAAACTTCATTTCCAGACCTCCACCTCAGCAATTACAGCATGTTTGCTGCCAGACACATTCCCACATTATCCACACAGTAGACCATTATCACTGTATTTACATCGTAAATAATGATTTTTTGAATTTGCAAAACAAAGGTTATTTTACAAGTACATTTTCAATCAATGTTTATTTATAGAGCACATTTAAACACAACCAAGGTTAACCAAAGTGCTTTACATAGAATAAAAGAGACACAATGAATAAATTAAAGCTGCAAGCAGCACTGAAGCCCTCACACCTGGGCTCACCACCACCCAGTGGCTTCAGGAAAACAGCGAACGGTGAGCATTATGCATTTATGTCATAAGTCATGTATATGGGCCAGACTTCCTGCTACCAGGTGGTGGTACTACGACTGTAGCAGGATATTGGCATGTAGATGTTTTCAGGCCAGGACTTTTATCAGACATATGATGTTTGGTGCAGATTGAACATGGTATGTTTAAGTTAGTGCAAAGTATGAAGTATCCTGTTGCCAACAGGTGGCGCTATGATTAGAAATAAATATTAGTTTTTAGATGTGTTCAGGCCAGGATTCTTACAGAACGTGTGAAGTTTGGGCCAGATCAGACATTGTATGGCTGAGCTACAACACCTTCTATTCCCATGCCAAAACATCAAACTTCATCAGGCTGCCACAGACACATCCTTTAATGAAAACTCAAGATCTTTCCAATTAAAAATTGCAAAAGCCTTTAGAGTAGACTGACTAAATATAATGTTAATGTCATGAAATCTCTAGGAGGAGTCTGTTACAGCATAAAACGTGTCACTTCCTGTTGCCAGCAGGTGGTGCTATGGCTATAACTGAATATGGCCAAGGGCATGTGTTCATAACAGGACTCTTATCAAACGTGAATTTCGGTGCAGATCAGACATTGTATGCCTGAATTACAACAACTTCCTTTTTCATGGCGAAACATCGAAGTTTGTCAGGCCGCCATGGACACGCCTTTAACGAAACCTGAAGATATTCTCAATTTAACATCACAAAGAGCTTTACATTACACTGCCCAAATTTGGTGTTGATCTGTTTAAATCTCTAGGAGGGGTTCACTTAAATACAATGCCTGAAAATTGCATAAACGGCACAAAACCTGCTGAGAAAACTTCTGTTGGGTTTCAGACTTCGTACCAGGTGACTTTTTTGTAGGTATTGGTGTGTCTACTGAATTTCGTACAAGTATGTGAAACATAGCTCGAGGGGCACTTCGTTGAAATTGTACAGAGGGCACTACTGAGCCATTTTGCCACACCCTGAAACCCATATCAGATGTAAATTTTCACCACTTTTGGTGAGTGTGCAAAGTTTCATGAGCTTTCAAGCATGTTTAGTAACTCAAAAATACAATTAATGTTGGAGAAGAAGAATCATCTGAGCAATTCGCACCACCAGTGCTTGAACCCTAAATAAAAGGATAAAGGAAAAATAAACAGTCAATAACAATCAACAGAATACCACAGGAGACCCAGGACCAGCAGTAGTGAAGTCACAATCACCATGATTTTTACGTTTAGCTCTAGGAAGACCAAGGTCACAAGATCTCAAGTTTCTAGATGAGGTATACAGAAGCAGTAAATCATTTAAGTATTAAGGTGCAAGGTTATTGAGGGCTTTAAAGACAAATAATAAGATTTTAAAAATCAATCCTATACTTGACAGTAAGCCAGTGCAGTGGCATTAAAACAGGAGTTTAGCAGCTGTATTTTGAACCAACTGAAGACAAGAAATGGAAGCTTGAGAAATGCCATAGTACAGCGAGTCACAATAATCAAGCCAAGATGTTACAAAGGCATGGGCAGCTGTTTAAAGATTTCTTTTGGATAAAAAGAGCTTAACTTTACAGGGAAGATGAAGTTGGTAAAAAGATGACTTGACAACAGCTGAGATCTGTGTGTCAAATAGGATGCCCAACTTTCTGGCACACTGTGTATTATATGCGGCAAGGAAGCCAAGATCAAAATCAAAAAGCTTAGTTTTTCTTAGGACCAAACATTTTAGATTTGTTTTCATTTTGGTGTAAAAAAACAGCTTGAAAGACATTACTTAAGTTCGTTTAAGCAATCTAACAGTGGATGACGAGAGTATTTATTACTAGACTGTAAGGGAAGATAGAGCTGGTATGAAAAGAAACAGCATATTTTTAAAAAATAGAAAGCAATGGGAGCAAATACAGTGAAAACAACACAGACCCAAGAACTGATCCTTGCAGAACACCACAAACGAAAGGAACGTTAGTACACAATTGAACAGTAAAAGAAAACTTTTACTTCAAATGCACGCAGAGTTTCGACACATGCTGTAGATACTTTTTTGGAAAGGCTGTACAACAACTGTTACGATTTCTGACCCCCACTGTGTTCTGAAATATTTG
Organism: Labeo rohita; assembly: GCF_022985175.1. Classification (NCBI taxonomy): domain Eukaryota; kingdom Metazoa; phylum Chordata; class Actinopteri; order Cypriniformes; family Cyprinidae; genus Labeo; species Labeo rohita. The sequence goes on along the minus strand of NC_066888.1, from coordinate 9,170,510 downwards.
GCAAAAGACTTTGAAAAACAGAAGACCTTTATTGTAATTTAAACTCTAAAATGTGAAATACATGACAACTTGTGACTCAGAATTGAGACTCCTTTTCTATATCACCCAAGAAAAAAAAATCAGTTTCTTCATCTATTTGAGTTTCACAGTCCAAAAAAAAACAAAAAACTATTTATCAAAGGTTGTTTTATCAAAGGTTGTTTTTGGTTGTTAGTTTTTTGGATCTCAATTACTTGACTGTTGCAGCACTGAAGAAGTGTGTGAGAAATATATATCTGTGCAGCTAGTTTTGAACATAAAAATACATGGGCCAATTTGATCCAAAATGATGAAACTCCCATATATATATTTTGTTTTTCACATTTTAAGTTGCTGATAATAAAGGTTTTAACATGAATCATCCTAGTTTTTTCACAGTGTCCATTTGTGGCATATTGTATGGAAAACAAGCGTTGGTCAAACTGAACCTAACATAAAAGCTGCACCCTGTTTTTAAACACAATATTACTTGTCATTTCTTGTAATTAACTGTGAAATTTACTAGCAATTTACAAGCCTACAATTCAAATACAAACACTCAGATTACAGTTTCAATATAGTGCAGACGCACATAGAGACAAGATAAGTTGTCATTTTAACTCCCACACACGCACATGCGCACACACACACACACACACACACACACCTAAAGACTAAGCCTCTGTGTCAATACATATCCCCAGTTCATTAAACAACGACATGTGTCAGAGGAACAGTTCATTTGCAGTAAATGTCATTCTCTAGTGGCTAGTTTAATAGTCAACACACACGCGCACACGCACACGCATATACGGTGAGCTGACAAGAGCTCAACAAGAATAAAGGAGAATCTCAAATGCCATCAGGTGCTGCTGTACAACCTCAATAAGCCAATCGAGAGAGCAAGAGAGGAGGGGAGCAGGTGAGGAGAGGAGAAAATGGAGAGGAAAAAGAGATTTGGAGAAGAGGAGGGGTGAGGGCATGAGAGGGTGGAGAGGATATGAAAAGGAAAGGATGTAGCCTTTGTCATAAAGCTGACAGCACACTTCATAGCAAGACAGAATTACATTATATTCTCCTCAAGTCATTATAATCTGTCCTTCTCTTCCTGCTAGCCCTCCGTTTCTCCCCCTCTCACACACTCTAGCCCACCTTTCACTCCCGCCGCTCCTCAGACAGAACATCTGTGTGTGCGAGAGAGATGATTGAGACACACGTCTGGCTAAAGTGGTTTCCTGTTGATCAGACATAAAAGTGATTATATCAGTAAGTAAAAAAAAATCTAAAAATGAAAAGCTCTAAAATCAAATTTATTGAGCTACACTGGACATTTGTTGAATCTGAAAATTTTCAACCAGTTTTGGAATTGTTACAGTGTCAGTAGTGTATGTAATTGAACAACACGCTTTCTTCATCTTCAACCTGCACCCAGATATCCCTGTTTCAGCAAAAGTCTTCTGATCGCTCCAGGGCTTTTGTAAAAAATACAAATCGTACTCCGCATTTTTGAATTCCCACTCACAGAAAGCAAAATCAAGCCTAGTGCATTATGGATGCTAAAGTACCTCACCTATGCAAATAGACTTGACAGAAGAACTTTTTTTAAGATAGACTTTTAAACTTGACAGAAGAACAGTTTATTAGTAGTTACTTACTGCAAATTATTTACTGCAGTTTAAGAAAGCAGGAGGAGTCATATTTAGGGGCCAGAATCTTACAGAGACTATTGAGAGTAAGTCACTTTCTAGCAACCATCAAAAACAACCTAGTAATGCCCTCGCAATGTGATAACAAGAAGATAAAAGAGTATGGAACCAGTTTCCACCACTGAATAAAAAATACAATTAAACGGAGCAGTTCCAGTAAGGTAGCACTAAAAGGAAATTGCGACTTTTTATCTCACATTTCTGACTTTTTTCTTGCAACTGAAAGTTTACGTCTCGCAATTCAGACTTTTTTAGAATTCCATGACATAAACTTGCAATTTTAACATTTTTCTTAGAATTGTGTGATATAAACTCACAATTCTGAGAAAATTCTCAGAACTGGATTTTATAACTCACAATTGTGAGTTAATATCTCACAATTCTGAGAAAAAAAAAAGTCAATTGCGAAAAAAAAAGGCAGAATTACAAGAAGCAAAAACGCATTTATCTCGAGTAATATCAGAGTTTATATCTCGCAATTCTGACCTAATTTTTTTTTTTGCAATTTAAGGAAAGGAAAGGACGTGACCCATACTCAGAAATTGTGCTCTGCATTTAACCCACCCACCTCAGTCATGGTTTTGAGGGTGGAGAGAGCGCTGGTTATTCACTCCCACCACCTTCATGGTTTCCCTGCTGGACCTGGGACTCTTCAATCCCTGCTGGACCTGGGACTCGAACCCGCAACCTTTAGGTTATAAGCCCAACTCCCTAACCATTAGGCCACAGCTGGTTAGGAGTTGGGTTGTGGGCTTTATATCCCACAATTCTGACTTTATAACTCGTAATTGTGAGTTTATATCATGCAATTCTGTGAAAAAAATGTCAGAAATGCCTGCTTATCTCACAATTCTAAGAAAAAAAAATCTGAATTGCAAGATATAAACACATACAGCATGTGCAAAAAAAATAAATAAATAAAATTAAGAGATAAAAGGTCACAATTACCTTTTATTTTAAAACGGACTTCCATAAAGTGACAGTAAAGACATTTCGAAAGTAAAATATCAGTTAGATATTTATAATCCTGGGGGGGAAAAGTATCACATTTTCCACAAGATTTCTCAATGATCATGTGACACTGAAGAATGAAGTAATGATGCTAAAAAAACAGCTTGTGCCATCACACCAATAAATTATATAATAAATTAATTGTATTAATAAATTATGTTTAAAATATATTATAATAGAGAATAGTTTTTTTTTTTTAACTGTATTATTATTTGACAGTGTTACAGTTTTTACTGTATTTTTAATCAAGGAAATGAAGCCTTGGTGAGCAAAAAATACTTCTTTCAAAAACATGGCATTTTATTCCTGCCATTTAAATATCATAATAATTAAAAAGCAGTAAGTTAATTAATTAATAATTAATTCAAAGCAGTAAGCGATTTTACCATGGTAAGTGGTTTCAGGCAGGTCCGTAGTCTACAGTATAGCAGTGAAAAACTGCAGACTCAGTGAAGCAGTATTTTCAGGGGTTCACAGTTTTTCACAACATTTCCATAGCACATACAGTAGCACTCTTGAATGACCTTGACTGTAATTCTGACTTAATAACTCACAATTTATATCTTGTAATTCTGACTTCATTTCTCAAAATTGAAGGTTATATCTCACAATTCTGAATTTATTACTCACCATTATATGATATAAACTCCCAGTTGCGAAAAATACAGTCAGAATTGTGAAATATAAACTCTCAGATTCTCAGATCTCACATCTGTGACTTTTTCTCAGAATTGTGAGTTATAAAGTCCAGTTCTAGTAGTTTCACAGAATTGTGAATAACTGTTTACATCTTGTAATTCTGACATCATAACTTGCAACAGCGAGTTTATATCATGCAATTCTAAAAAAAAAAAAGGTAGAACTGCATGTTTCTATCTCACAATTTTACGAAAAAGTCAGAATTGTGCAATGGAAATTCGTAATTGCGATTACTGCAATTACCTTTTTTCTATTTCGTGGCAGAAACTGGCTTCCATAGAAGGCACTTTAGCAACTGAATAGAAGTAGTCACTCTTTTTTTTTTTATAAAATGTTAAAATATACTACTAAAGTACAATGCTTCCACAAAAAAATGAAGAAGCACGGATGGATGTTTCTTGAGCAGCAAATCAGCATATTAGAGTGATTTATGAAGGATCATGTGACACTGAAGACTAAAGTAATGATACTAAAAATTGAGATGTTGCCATCACACCAATACTTTAAATTACATTTAACATTTATTATTATAGAGAACAGTTATTTTAAACTAATAATATCTGACAGTATTTTTAATCAAAGAAATGTAGATCTGGTGTGCATAAAATACTTCTTTTAAAAACATGGAATTTTTTTCCTGACATTTTAATATCATAATAATTAATTCAAAGCAGCAAGCGATTTTACCTCAGTAAGTGGTTTCGGGCAGGTTTGTAGTCTACAGTATAGCAGTAAAAAACTGCAGACTCAGTGAAGCAATATTTTCAAGGGTTCACAGTTTTCCGATTAGTCCATAGAATTTACACAACATTTCCATAGCATATAGCACACTTGAATGACCTGACTGCATTACATATGATAGACAGATGGCAAACACACCCTCAGTGTTTTGATTTTATTTAATAAAAAAGAAGAAAAAAGGAAAAGAACAGAGACAGAGAGTAGCAAATATGAATAACATGAGGTCTGACACAGCCGACAGCGCGGAACCGCAGATTCATAACACACTACGATCAGTCTGAAGATCTGTACAGAGAACGTGCCCTTCTTGAACAAACGAGAGCAGTGTGCTCACATAAATGAATATGCTTGCAAAGCTGGTAGGGAAAAAAAAACTACTTCATGTATAATATTCTGCAACATGAAAATGGCTAATTTAGCATGTAAAGATGATTTATGTGTTTTTACAGCAAGCTATCAAACAAGAACAATGATGTGCACAAGTACAGTAAAAATATATATAAACTACAAATATACACAGATGATGCTTGGACATACTGTGTACACACACACACATCGAGGTCTGTCTGCTGTGAGGGTAGAGGATCAAAACACGGCTGAAGGCTCACATACACTACTGCGATTTCACGTTTCCACACCTGGCAGATGACTGACAGCCACAACTGGAGGATTCTGCTCTCTTTGTATTAAGAGAAAAAAGAGAGATGGGAAAAACCAGACACATAGCGCAACACACACACACACACACAAGCACACTGAAATACAGTACAGTATATCCTACATATAGATATACAGTAACAAATACTATTAGGGCTGAAACGATTCCTTGAGTAACTCAAATACAAAAAATCATTGAGGCAAATTATTTAGTTATGATGTCCCTAAGTTAGCTATGTTTTGTTAAAGACTAAGTACCATTTATGTTAATTGTCTCATTCTCTCTCTGTGACACACAGAAAGTTAGAAAGGTAATCAATATCAAACAAAGAGTGCCTCAGCATGATTACAAATGTCTTACTGATTTTATTCAACAGTTCATTAATAAACGAAGTTAATATTAAGAGACTTACATTTTAGACAGCATATTGCCTGTTTTTGCTCTATTTCACCAGCAACTAACCATTCCAAACACATCCACAGCACTGTTTTGTGTCTTTGAGCAACATGAAGGTGTTTTGTTCTTGAATGAATCACCCGTTAAATGATTCAGTTAAATCGCAATGACTCACTTACTTAACAGTGACTTGCTGCCACCTACTGGCGGTATTTTAAAAATACATGCAAATATCAGTATTCAGTATTTTGTTTAAAATAACAAAATATTATTTATGCATTTGTAACTGCAAGTTAAATGCATTCATGTCCCTGTGAGCTGAATGAAGTGGGTACATATATATATATATATATATATATATATATATATACCCATTTAATGAATTTTTTTGCCAAATTACCTTAAAAATGCAAATACAAATATATATATTTTCTTCTTCTTCTTCTCCAAAATGAAAAGTATTTTTGAAGGCCTAAACATGCTCGAAAACTCAGGAAACTTTGCACACACGTCAGACCTGGTGAAAATTTCATCTGATATGGGTTTCAGAAGTGGATGTGGCAAAATGGCTCGATAGCGCCACCTATAAAATTTCAAGGGAGTGCGCCTCGAGCTACGTTTCAGCTACACGTACAAAACTCGGTACACACATGTAACACACCAATACCTACAAAAAAGTCTCTTGGCACAACATCCGAAACCCAACAGGAAGTCCATTATATTGAATTTCCTGTACGATTTTTGTGCAGTTTTTGCCATTTTCAGGCCTCGTACTTTAACAAACTCCTCCTACAGTTTTAATCCGATCATCTTCAAATTTGCTGAGTGTTATCATCGTTTTTTCGAAGGGCGTGTCCCTGGTGGCCTGACAAATTTCGATGTTTCACCATGAAAAAGGAAGTTGCTGTGACTCAGGCAAACAATGTCCGTTCTGCCTCAAACTTCACACGTTTGATAACAGTCGAGTCCTGGGGCCAGTTGCATAAACTTAGCCTCTATGTTAAGACAGTGTCTTAAGAACTATTTTGACCAACTAGCAGTTAACTAAGGGGTAATCAATCATATAGATTCAACAGACTCATCACCACAAATTTTGACCAGTCTTATAGAAAGAAATTAGATGACTAAATTTTAAGACTAGTCTAAACCTTTTATGCAACTGGCCCCTGAACACGTCAGTGCCCATATTCAGTTACAGTCACAGCACCACCTGCTGACAACAGGAAGTGACATGTTAAACACTCTAACGGACTCCTAGCAACATACTAAAAAGCGTTAACAAGTTTTAAATAGGCTAGCAACATGCTAGAAGTTACTGTAACTCAGGCATGCAATGTCCAATCTGCCACAAACTTAACATGCAACATGCTACAAACACAGTAAAGCATGCTAGCAACACTTAGCTAATTTGCTAAAGCATGCTAATAATACAATGAAACAGAAAATGACTGTAATTCATGCATGCAATGTCCAATCTCCCCCAAACTTAACATGTTCGATAAGAGTCCTGGCCTGAACACATGCCCATTCCCATATTTAGTTATAGTCATAGTGCCACCTGCTGACAACAGGAAGTGACACATTTAATACTGTTAGGGATGCATAGCAACATATTAAAAAGTATCAAGAAGTGTTAAATAGGGTAGCAACATGCTAGAAACATGCTGAAACATGTTAGCAACACTTAGCTAAGTGTTAAAGCATGCTATTAATGCAATGAAATAGGAAGTTACTGTAACTTAGGCATGCAATGTCCAATCTGCCCCAAACTTAACATGTTTGATAAGAGTCCTGACCTGAACACATGTAACAGCCAATATTCTGTTACAATCATAGCTCCACCTGCTGGCAACAGGAAATTACTTGTTTTAAACTACCTTAAACATGCAATGTCCGATCTGCTCCAAACCAGGGTGACATATTATTCCTATATTTACTATTTTTAAAAGGCATAGCGCCACCAGCTGGAAGCAGGAAGTTTGGAATATATAAATGACTTTGACATATTCCTCCTATATTTAGTATATTAAACGCATACGGCCCACCATTTGCTGTTTTCCTAACGCCATTGGTCGGCGGTGAGCCCGGGTGCGAGGGCCCTTTCATCGCTGCTTGCAGCTTTAATTAGTATTGCTCTTTAATAAAGAAAAATGACTTATCCGATTACTCGATTAATTGATCGAATAATCTGTAGAATACTCGATTACTAAAATAATTGATAGCTACAGCCCTAAATACTATACACAGAGCTCATTAATCACAAAATGAAAAATATTATTTGTAATATAAATGCTTTAGTAAGCTCGGTTATTAAGAAGTACAAAAAAAAAGTACAAAAGATTTGGAAAGAAAAATGTTGGAGGATTTTGATATAAGCCAAGAGGACAGCGGTTTTCCTTTGCTGTAAACAAACCTCGGATCTCGTGAGACTAGCGTATTCTCGCCGGAGCTTACGGTATGTCCTACTGTATGTAATCCACTGGAACGCCACTCTCTCGTGAATGTGTGTACGACAGTTAGCAGAAGCTAGAGATTACGGTTTATAAAGTTTTAAATGTGGATATTTTTTCTAACACAAACACATTGACTTACTTCAGAAGGCTTTTATTAACCCCCCCGGAGCCGTGCTATTGGTTTATGTGATATTGTAATATTGTGTAATGGATTTAACTGTGTATGTGTGAGTATGAGTGGGTTGTGTCTATATTGTGTACTGTGAGTGTTCTGAATATCCTGAATAGATTCAGGCAGCACTGCAGTGCAGGAGGTGGTAAACCACTGCAAGGTGTATCGAATCAATGCAGCACCAATGGAAAGAGAGAGGGAGACAGTGAACAGAAGAAAGAAGAGGGGATGAAGAGAATGTGTGTGTGGGTCAGGATGTGTCTACACTGTAGGGATCAAATGTCCCCACAAGGATGGTAAAATCTGAAATCACCTCCATTGTGGGGACCAGCCAATGGTCCCCATGAGGAAAACAGCTTAACAAACACACTAAATCATTTCTTAATGACGATGTAAAAAAGGAGAAAGCTTTGTGAGGGTGCAGAGGAGAGACTATATTAACTATTAAGTATAAAACAATACCATAAATATAATATATACAATAAGTAAATTAAAAAACTGAACTAAACTTGACGCATTACACAAACAAGACTACCAGTACATGTGAGCTATCTCCAACAGGAAGGAAAAAACATTATGTTTTATATTTTCACTGTTTCTCCTCAACAGCAAAATGATTAACTAGAGAGCAAATGGACATTTTGCTTAATCCTGCTTCTCAGATTTTTTTTTTCTTTCTGAGAAAAAGCTTCTAGTAACCTCACATGTCTTCTCTGAAGCTTCAGATGAGCTGTAAGCTCTGTAAGCACAGGCTGTGTTCAGATTTGCCAAGACACCAAAGTTTGGAATCAAATGTCATATGTTTCAATGAGCTTGAACATTTTTATTAAATTCTTCCAAAAATATCTCAGCAAAATTATGCACTGCTTTGGAACACTAGATACTGTTAGATACTGTAGATAGAATGATAGAACGTTAGACAGAACGTTAGACAGAAGAATAGATAACAGAATGTTAGACAACAACAGATGATAGAACAATACAGAACGATAGATGACAACGATAAACAACAATAGATGGTAGAACGATACATAGAACAATAGATGACACATAGAATGATAGATAATACTATGACAGAACAATAGATGATAGAACGACAGATAATATGACAGATGACAGAACGATAGACAGAATAATAGATGATAGAATGAAAGACAGAATGATAGAACAATAGATGACAGATTGATAAACAGAATGATAGAACAATAAAACAATAGATGATAGAATGATAAATAGAATGATAGAAGACAGACTGATAGAATGGCAGACAGACAGACAGATAGATAGATAGATAGATAGACAGACAGACAGACAGACAGACAGACATAGATAGATAGATAGACAGACAGACAGACAGACAGACATAGATAGATAGATAGATAGACAGACAGACAGACAGACAGATAGATAGATAGATAGATAGATAGATAGATAGATAGATAGATAGATAGACAGATAGATAGACAGACAGACACATAGATAGACAGACAGATAACAATACAGAACGATAGATGACAGAATGATAGACAGAACAACAGACAACAGATGACAGAACGATGGACAGCAACAGATAGAACAATGCACAGAGCAACAGATGACAGATTATTAGAATGATAGATAACAGAATGATAGATAATATGATATGACAACAATAGACATAACAGATGATAGACTGATAGATATGATAGATGACAGAATGATAGAATAGATGATAGAACGTTAGAATGAACAATAATGACGGATTGATAAATAGAAGAATGATAGAACAAAAGATAGAATGACAGAATGATAGAAGACAGACTGATAAATAGAATGATAGAATTATAGAACAATAGATTCTAAAACGAAAGATAACAGACTAATAAATAGATAGATAGATAGATAGATAGATAGATAGATAGATAGACAGATAGATAGATAGATAGACAGATAGATAGATAGATAGATAGATAGATAGATAGATAGATAGATAGACAGATAGATAGATAGATAGATAGATAGATAGATAGATAGATAGATAGATAGATAGATAGACAGATAGACAGATAGACAGACAGATAGACAGATAGATAGATAGATAGATAGACAGATAGATAGATAGATAGACAGATAGACAGATAGATAGACAGATAGATAGATAGATAGATAGATAGATAGATAGATAGACAGATAGATAGATAGATAGATAGATAGATAGATAGATAGATAGATCTGTCTCTTTTGTCACTGACTGTATAGGCACAAAAATCAGCATTCAAATAGACGAAAGAGATGTGAAATCATCATCTCACAGCTATTTGTCAACCTGATGAGGGACAGACACCAGCACTGACTTTACAGTCCGATTCATCACACAGGAAGTGAGTGTGTCATGTTTTCAGACGAGTGGAAGAACTGGTGGCTCATTGAGCTCTAGACCAGATGAGTGTGAGAGTGAGAGTGTCTATTTGTTTTTTAATTTGAAACAGGTGACTCATACCATCTCCAAGCCATTCATCTTATTAATCAAACCTAGCCATGCACATCCACTGGGGAATTGAGTTAAAGTTTTATGAGTTCAATCATGATCAAACTGTCCATATGAATAATAATTTCCCAATACCTTACTTCTTTCTTTCTTGAACTCATCTGCCTTTCAATCCTGATCACAACTCTCCTCAAACCCCTGACATAATTCCTCTACAGCTACGCACTTAGTTCAACCGATCCTCACTCCAGCCCAGCAGTCTGCCTTTAGAAATACTGCAATAAACTAAGTGCTAAAACTAAACTTGAATAGTGAACTCTGAACATTAGCAATAAGATGTATCTTTTTGCTGTGCACAGGGATCACATTTCTACTGACAAAAAACTAAAACATTTTTACACATTAGTATCCTTATCCTATAAGCTTTGAATACAGGTCACAACAGAACGGAAGTGCAATTTAGACATTAGACATAAAAACAGCCATTGTTAAACAATAAAATGTAGGTAAATCATTAGGTTTCGAATAATATTGACAATTCTATCTCAAACACAAGTGTTAAAATGTACCTGCAGTTTGAGGTTGTAAAAAAGTGACTGGGCCAACAATGTACAGAAAACACAACAAAACAAAACACACTACAAAGCAATGCAAAGCAAAACACCACAGCAAAACAAAAAGCAAAACAAAACAAACAAAACTCCAAAAAACAATGCAAAAAACAATGCAAAAAAAAAAAAAAAACTAAATAAAAACACCACAAAACAAAAAGCAACACAAAACAAAACACACTACAAAACAAAACGTAAAGGAAAACAAAACACAACACAAAACAAAACAAAAAGCAACACAAAACACCACAAAACAAAAAGCAACACAACACAAAACACCACAAAACAAAACCCACTACAAAACAAAAAGCAAAGTAGTGTTGGGCGATATGCTCAATTTTCATATCGTCCTATCAGCCTGTGAGATCGCCCATACACCAATATTATCTTGCTAATTTATTTAATTATTTACTTAGTTTCATTGCTGGAAAGTAAACCAACTCCACCATAAGGCTAAAAGCAGACTAATGTTTTTAATATGACTGAATTTGTATTTAACATGACGACAATTTGATAGAAACATTGTAAGTTACTAATTATGATGCCTACATTTCCTCAGTTATTATTTATAATGCAGCTACAGAAAACAAGCAAAGAGAACACGACTTCCCTCTAGCACAAGTATTATGCACTTTAAAAACACAGTTATAATCAGTGAAGCTATCTATACTGTATGATTAATAAATCTATTATTTACACTGCACATGTGTGCGGCACGTTACGGCTCCGATGCGGCCACCGGAGCTGATCACGACCACTCTAGTTAATGCTTGTGTTTATACCAGGTGCCCTGTGGCTCATTGAAGTGTCCCAGAAGCGGCTCTCCATGCTGCATCGCTAAATGTTAGTGCCTAATCTATATTTGACGGATAATAATAATAATCATCTTGCTATCATCAAAGGCATCAGCAACAGGCGATATCTCTGACTATCGTCAATGCACGATACTATCGTCTATCGGCACAAACCTAAAGAAAAGCAAAACAAAACACATCACACAACAAAAATCTATGCAAAAAAAAAACAACACACAACAAAACAAAAATCAATGGAAAACAAAAACAAAATACACCACAAAACAAAAAGCAACGCAAAACAAAACAAACACACCACAAAACAAAGCAATGCAAAACAAAAGACACCACAAAAAAAACACTACATAACAAAAAGCAAAGAAAAACAAAACACACCACAAAACAAAAAGCAATGCAAAACAAAACAAAAAGCAATACAAAACATACCACAAAACAAAAAGCAATGCAAAACAAAACACACCACAAAACAGAAAAGCAATGAAAAACAAAAGACACCACAAAAAAACACTACATAACAAAAAGCAAAGAAAAACAAAACACACCACAAAACAAAAAGCAATGCAAAACAAAACAAAAAGCAATACAAAACATACCACAAAACAAAAAGCAATGCAAAACAAAACACACCACAAAACAGAAAAGCAATGAAAAACAAAAGACACCACAAAAAAACACTACATAACAAAAAGCAAAGAAAAACAAAACACACCACAAAACAAAAAGCAATGCAAAACAAAACACACCACAAAACAGAAAAGCAATGAAAAACAAAATACACCACAAAACAAAAAGCAACAAAACAAAACACCTCAAAACAAAACAAAACACCACAAAACAAAACAAAAAGCAACACAAAAAACAATGCAAATTAAAACACACCACAAAACAGAAAAGCAATGCAAAACAAAAACAAAATACACCACAAAACAAAAAGCAATACAAAACACACCATTAAACAAAAAGCAATACAAAACATACCACAAAACAAAAAGCAATGAAAAACAAAACACACCACAAAACAAACAGCAATGAAGAACAAAATACACCACAAAACAAAAAGCAACAAAACACCTCAAAACAAAAAGCAACGCAAAACAAAAAGCAATGCAAAACAAAAACAAAATACACCACAAAACAAAACAAAAAGCACTGCAAAACAAAACACACTACAAAACAAGCAAAGCAAAACAAAAACAAAACACCACAAAACAAAAAGCAACACAAAACACGCCACAAAGAGCAATACAAGACAACACAAAACAAAAAGCAGTGTAAAAAAGCAATGCAAATTAAAACATACCACAAAACAAAAAGCAACACAAAACAAAACACACTACAAAACAAGCAAAGCAAAGCAAAACAAAACAAAAAACAAAAGCAACATCACAAAACAAAAAACAACGCAGAACAAAAACAAAACACCACAAAACAAAAAGCAACACACCTCAAAAAAGCAACACGAAACAAAATCACAAAAAGCAACAAAACAAAACACCACAAAAAAGGCAAACAAAAAACACATCACAAAACAAAAAGCAACTCAATACAAAACACACCACAAAATAAAAAACAATGTAAAATAACACACCTCAAAAGAAAAAGCAACACAAAACAAATAACAATGAAAAACAAAAAGCAACTCAAAACAAAACACAACAAAACAAAAAGCAACACAAAACAAAAGACTTCACAAAACCAAGCAAAACAAAACAAAAAAAATCAAGGCAAAACAAACAGCTCCTACAGCAACTTTAATGTGTAGTCTACTCCTACATAACTCCTAGTTCGATAACTTTAAAATAAATCTGTAAAATAGTAATTAAAAAGAATAAGTATGCCTGTCCAAAGTTTCTGAATAAGACAATTTATCTCTGGTCCAAGCCAGCACCCTGCTTCACCCTCAAACCCTGAAACACAGCCCATTACAAATCTCAAGCCCCGGAGACTCAAGTCCCCCTGGAGATTTGAAACGACATAACGCTCTCTTGAAGCCTCTCTCTTAAAAGGGCTTTTACATGAAAATTTAACAAGTGTGAAATTAGAAAGGTTAGCAAATAATAAAAGCAACGCTAGTGGGGCACAGGCCCACTGTTGCACGCCATGAACGTCGTAATTGAAAACGCTCCGTCCTGTCAGGAAAATAATCTTGAGTAGAAGCAACAGAGGGGAAGAACTTGCTGATATCATAGCGAAATTAAAACACACTGATGAAATAGACGCTTTTATTTTGAGCCTGCCGTGCATCATTTGTCCCGGTTCTTGAGTGGCACCTCTAGTGTGTGTTTCGGCAAACACTGCGAGTGCTTTATTGTTCAGTGTAGCAGGACTCCTTCAGCATCTGGTTTGAATGTATTTTTTGGCACAAAGAGATTCAGAGTTCAAGCTGAGTTCATAGTGAGAAGCCTCTGGTCCCATTGCTAGGGATTGAGGTCACAAACTGACAGAAACAAGATCATCTAAACAGGAAATAGACTGGTGTCACTTCCTGGCAGGGTGGAGAAGATAAATACCAGCACAAAAACAATCAATTAAACAATTTTCGTAGTGAAGTCGGAGCTGCCATCTCCACAGCTATCAGTCACGACTAGTAGTATTATAATATTTATGGCCCCTTTTATTGTCATTGTGGGCACGGGTCCATTTAGTTTATTGAATTCCAAATGATATGCAAATCTAGACCAGAGTGCAGTCACACATGGACTGCCAATGCAGACGTTATCTGATGTCAGCATTCTACATGCACTCAATCATTTCCTACAATGGGAGAGAGGAAAGAGAGGGAGTCTGCATTGACAGAGAGGTTACAAAGGAGCACCAAAACACTTCTCACCTGAATGAGACTGGGGGTAAAATACAAAGAGACCTCTGGGGGATGTAGTGAGACAAATGAAGGAGGAAAGAAAGCAGGTTCAAGTAAGTGTAACAGAGAAACAGTGCAAACTACAGATGCAACAAACTAAGTGCTAAAATTGTTGAATAAAGCCAGTATTTTTGTTTTCTTGGTGTATAAAAAGTACTCTTGCAGCTTAGAATTACAATTGAACCACAGATGTCGCACAGACATGTTAGTTGTGTTGCTGTCTATGCAGGGTCAGAAAGCTCTCAGATTTCATCAAAAATATCTTCATTTGTGTTCTGAAGATGAATGAGGGTCTTACAGGTTTGGAATGACATGAAATAAAGTAATTAATGACAGAATTTTCATTTTCAAGTGAACTATCACATTTTGCACACAATGTATAGCATATATTATAGATTTTAACATGTTTGAAGAATATCAGGAAAAATGTGGAATATTCAAACAAAGAAATAATCAAAAGATTAACTCACAAGCAGAATTAGTTAGTTGCAGCCCTGTGGGGTTATAGTGTAAACCCCGAAATATACATGGTGTATGTAGGAGCCAAAAGAAAAGGAGAAGGGGAGAAATCCTCTTAAAGGGGTCATAGGATGCCCATTTTCCACAAGTTAATATGATTCTTTTGGGTCTTCAAATTATGTTTGAGGAGAAAAATTCAGGATTATTTTTCCATATAGTGGGCCAAAATGCAGTTTAAATGCAGCTTTAAACAATCCCAAATGCGGTTGTAAACGATCCCAGCTGAGGAAGAAGGGTCTTATCTAGCGAAACAATCGGTTATTTTCATAAAAATAATACAATTTATATACTTTTTAATGGCAAACACTCGTCTTGTCTTACTCTGCCTGGACTGTTTTTTTCCCGGTTCATGACAGTTAGGGTATGTCAAAAAACTCCCATCTCATGTTCTCCCTCTACTTCAAAATGGTCTTATATCGCTGTTTTACCTTTTTTCTAAAGGTGTTTAATCTTCTTTGCATGTTTACTTTGCAAAGATTGTGTCGGTACTTCTGCAGCGATGTAGGATGATTTTGAAATGATTTTTAAAGTTGAGGGAGAAAATACAATTGGAGTTTTTCGACATACCCTAACTGTCCTGAGCCAGAATACACAGTTCAGTTCAGGGAGAGCAAGACAAGACGAGCAATTACGATTAAAAAGTATTTAAATTGTATTTTTTTAAATTAAAATAATAACTTCCTCTGTTTAGATCACTTACAACCGCATTTGGGATCATTTGAAGCCACATTTATACTGCATTTTGGAAGTAAATCGGGGCACTATATCGGTCTATTATATGGAGAAAATTCCTGAAATGTTTGTCTCAAAAAACAGCTGAAGAAAGAAAGACATGAACATCTTGGATGACATTATTTGTAAATTTTTGTTCTGGAAGTGGACTTCTCCTTTAATGAGAAGTCTATAACATACTTATTCTTTAGGGTCTTAATGTAAAGTCTCTAATATACTTTGGTTAAAAATTCTCAATGGTTTTGTAAAACAACACCCTTTTTACCTTGCCAAAATCAGCTCTGCAAAAACCATCTCATTTTAAGGGGTTGTTCCTTGAAATGCAAATGAGCTCTGCTCACCCTGCCCCCTCTCTTCTCTCTGTGGAAAGATGATCTTGTTTACATTAGCCGCATTTAGCTGCGTATAGCCGCTAAACTTCCTAACTACCACGTTATAAGGAAAGGCGATCGCAAAGATTCATAAAAAAAACGTTTATACTCACTTCTGCTGTCAGTGAAGCTGGATCATGAATGATTTGCGTGAACATAAATGAATATATGTAGATCGGGAGGTGCATTCCATTCACAAACAAACATAATCTAGCTGCATCTTCAGCAGCTCAGATGTCGGGAGTAAATGACGACCACTATGTTCATTATTACATCCAGCAACACAACACCTCAATCGCTCAATCAGAGATATTCTTGTCTAACTTACATCCCTGCTCTGGCATCAAAACATGGAAAGTTACTGGACTGTGACAGCTGGTCTAAGGTAAGAGCTCATGTCAATCAACTATTGTGGGAGTGGCCTCTGTCGAAACAGACAGGCATCTGAGAACGGCTCGATTTGAAAAAGGGAATATTATTTTTACAGATTAATTAAAAACACTGCATGGATTTTTATCATTATAGGGTAGATTTGTATATACACTGCCAACACACATTAATGTTCAAACAACATGAAAAAGTGAACTCAGCATCCGATGACCCCTTTAAATGCTAATGAGCTTTGCTCACCCCGCCCCTCTCTACTGTGGGGTGATGAGCCTTAATGTTTACATTAGCCGCATTTAGCTGCGAAATTTAAGAAATAATCTTAAGAAAGGCAATTTTCAAAGAGGCATAAAAACCCTTATGCTCACTTCTGCTGTAGGTGAAGCTGCATTACAAATTATTTGTGCGAAAATAGACACATTTATGTCGATCACCGAGCGCATTTCCTTCAAAAACTAAACTAACTTTAACCCTCTGCGTCTTTCAAATGTCGGGAGTAAATGACAACTGCTGTTCATTACAACATCCACCAAGAGAACACCTCAATCGCTCAATCTGAGACATTCTTGTCTTCCCCTGCACCAAAGTCGACACAACAGCAGTCAGACTGTTCTCAACTCTCTCATTTAGGGTGGGTCTAAGGTAACACGGTCACATCAATTAACTATCGTAACGTCACACAGCCAAAAAGCTGAGAATAGCCTGATTTGAAAAAGGGGATTTTACTTATAAAGATTAAAAAAATACCACTGGGTGGATTTTTATCATTATAAGGTGGTTGTGTACACACACTGCCAACACACATTTATGTTCAAACAACATGTAGAAGTGAGTTTTGAATCCGATGACCCTTTTAAAGCAGGCTCTCTCTGACAAAGCACTTCTCACTGCAGTGACTGTGACCATGGAAAGGGCATGGAAAAGACAGCTGTATTCGCCTGACCTTCAGTTGTGATAATTCGTTTTGTAATTTATTACGCTTTGAAGTGTGCGTCTATCCCACTGGACGGTGCCAGGAGCCCTATCTGTAAAATGGGTTTTCGAGCCTGCTGCTCTATCTGTGCATGTCACCCACATTCTGCAGTATCTCACAGACACTCTCAACTGCTCTCATCACACTGCATTCACAAGTTGCATGTTTACATCAGGGGATCCAGGTCTGGCTGGTTGGTATGTCCCTGTTAGCCTCTGCTGGTAGGCATTGTAACTACACCATTTGCATACAAAAAGTATGCTACACTATGTAACATTTTTCTTTTTGAAATAAAATCTAAGTAATGAGCGATATTCTAAAACCAACCATAAAACTGTGTTTTCGCCTTACCCTGAATCACTAAGGTAAGTATTTATTTATTTATTTGTTTGTTTGTTTTGGTTGTTCCCAGGTAGCTGATGAAATACTTTCATCATTCATCCTGTTTACATCTTATCCGTAAATAAACGAAAGAAGGTCAGGCTTCCACGATATATATATATATATATATATATATATATTTAGCGTGGAAGCCTGACCTTCTTTCGTTTACTTATATATTTGTTGTAGCAAATTTTTTATATATTTGTTGTAGCAAATTTGTTGTAGCAAATCATTTAGTTAATCGCTTTAGCATGGTTGTTGGTAGACAGAATCTGTCTGTCAATATATGCAAGGTGCATCAAAACACAGTTGCTACTCTGGTCGATTTGCCTATAAACTGCCTAGCTTTTATAGATTCCACCAATACCTGACATGAATAGCAATCGGTATGTCTAATATTAGCTATGCCAATTAAAACTGATTCTAGTCCAAAAAAAAAACAAAAACAAATAGCATATAAGCTAGTTTTTGAACAGTAAGACATTCATTGTTTTTAAAGAAGGCTCTTTGCTCACCAAGTCTGCATTTACTTGATCCAAAGTACAGCAAAAACAGTAAAATTCGGAAATATTTTTAATATTTAAAATAACTGTTTTTTATTTAAATATACTTTAAAATGGAATTTATTCCTGTGATTTCAAAACTGCTTTTTTAGCATCGTTACTCCAGTCATATGATCTTTCAGAAATCATTCTAATATTCTGATTAGCTGCTCAAAAAACATTTATTATTATTATTATGCTGAAAACAGCTGAGTAGATTTTTTTCAGGTTTCTCTGATGAACAGAAGGTTCAGAAGAACAGCATTTATCTGAAATAGAAATCTTTTGTAACTTTGTAAACGTCTTTATCATCACTTTTGATCAATTTAAAGCATCCTTGCTAAATAAAAGTATTTATTTCTATAATTTCTCTTTATTTGGATCAAATAAATTCAAGCTTGCTGAGCAGAAGAGACTTCTTTACAAAAAACCTTCAAAATCTTACTGTCCAAAAACTCTGCAAGTAACCTTTTAGTTTTATACAGGGCTAGAAGTTATATAGTGTAACATTAAGGGCCCTACACTCTAAAAACTTTTACTATGATCTACTCAATTTTTTTGGTGAAACATTTTTACACTGTAAAATATTAAGTAAATTTAAGTTGTGAAATCATTGAAATATACTTTAAGAATCAAGTAAATGTAACTAAAAAAATTAAGTAGATTCAACTAATTCGATTAATTAATCTTTTAAATAAAATTGAGTAAATATAATTAAAATCTTTATGCAATGCAATAGTAATTCAATAGTAAATCCGAAAACAAAAAAAATGAGTAGATTTAATTTATATTTTGTATATACAAATATCCTATATTTACTTTTTTTTTTTTTTTAACTTATATATTTTTAATTGTATTTACCATTGTACTTTACAATAAATATAACAAAATTAAGTGACAAACAAAACATAGTATTTTAATTACACTTTTATTTGCCATATTTGACCATAACTGCAATTTAACCATACTTTGCAAATGACAACTTGTTACATAAATTTTAGCCACTGAACTGTGGACACTTACAAACATACAAAATTCATCAAAAATAACATTTAAAATAATACGCATTAACCGTTGCTTGCCAAATTAGACCAAAGATAAAAACATGTCATTAAAGGGTTAGTTCACACAAAAAAATAAAATTCTGTCATTAATTACTTACCCTCATGTTGTTCCAAACCCCTAAGACGTCTGGTTCATCATCAGAACACATATATATTTCTGATGAAATCCAAGAGCTTTCTGATCCTCCATAGACAGCAAAGGTCCTACCCATATCAAGTCACAGAAATGTAGTAAGGACATTATTAAAATAGTCCATGTGACATCAGTGGTTCAACCGTAATTATATGAAGCTACAGGAATACTTTTTGTGTGCAAAGAAAAGTAAAATAACTTTATTTAACTATAATTGAACCACTGATGTCAAATTGACCATTTTATTGATGTCTTTACTGCATTTCTGGGCCTTGAACTTTTCAGTTCCCTTGCTGTCTATCGAGGGCCAGAGAGATATTGAATTCAATCAAAAATTTCTTTATTTGTGTTCTGAATATGAATAAAGGTCTTAGTGGTTTGGAACAACATAAGGGTGAGTAATTAATGATATAATTTTCATTTTTGGGTGAACTATCTCTTTAACTATAGTTTAACCTGGTATACTTTGCAAATGACAACATGTTAAATAAATTGAAATTTTAGCCACTGAACTGTGGATATGCAGACTTGCAAAGAAAAAAAAAAATCATCAAAAATTACTTGACCTTACAAAAATTAAAACACACAATTAAACCTGACATTAAAAACAACAACACCAAACCAAAATGCATTTTTACAATTATACAACAAATGGACAATGGAAAATAATATATATATAATAAGTTATTTTTTTCGTTATTGAACCTTTGTTGAAAGTTTCAGCAGATCCAACTCCAGAAAAAGGTTTCAAAAGACCTCAAAAGTATATTTAAAGGGTTAGCTCATCCAAAAATGAATATTAGCCCATGATTTACTCACCCTCATGGCATCCTAGGTGTATATGACTTATTACTTTTAGACAAATGCAATCGGAATTATATTAAACATTGTCTTGGCTCTTCCAAGTTCTGTAATGGCATTGGGTGGGTTGTAGTGTTCAACAGTCCAAACAAAAATCAGATAAAGTGCATCCATCCATGATAAAAAGTGCCTCACACGAGCCCAATGCCATTATAAAGCTTGGAAGAGCCAAAACAAATTTTAATATAACTCAAATTGGATTTGTTAGAAAGAAGAAAGTCATATACACCTAGGATGCTTTGAGGGTGAGTAAATCATGGGCTAATATTCATTTTTGGATGAACTAACCCTTTAAAGTTCTTGGGGTATCACAGGTCCAAGGCACATGTCAATCCCACAAGATAGGAGCAGGCTCTGCTAAGATCACGGAGTTGGTTGAGGACAGCTAATTCCTCTTGAACACCAATAGGTGGATCAGCAACATCCTGAAGACACAAACATAAAGAATAGCAGGTTAGAGCTAATATTACATAAAATAGATAAAGATAAAATACATAAAATAATTTATTAATCAATTATTATTTTGACCTAACCCTTTTCTTTATCTAAAGGCTGAAACATGAGGTTTACCATTTTATGAAACCTTATTAAAGATTTTTTTTTTAACATTTCATATATGCTGAAACATTATATTTTCACATATACTGAAATATTATAGTAAACTGCTCTTACCTCCTGCCTTGTGTTGATATTTAGATGTTTTTGGACGATGATGTCAGTGCTGTAAAACAAATGTTTTGACCATGAGATTCATAGATTTACACTTCAAATTAAAAACAGTAGGGTAGTGGTTGACTGCCCCTTTAAAAATTAGACAGTGTTACTCCAAAAAAAAAAAAAAAAAAAAACATTAATACATTAACCATATCTCTTATCCATGATATTTGTAGTAAAACTGACCAATACAAATAGTAATCAAGCTGCCAAAAACATGGTTAACTTAATACATCTTACTACAATAAAACCATGGTTGATTTTGCGCGATAATTTCTTCACTGCGTTATGCCTCCGCCATTTGAGTGATTCCGGGTGATGTTTCGGTGCTTTGGTACAAATGTGAGCAGTAGGGACTCCGGGAAAACTTTGCACCGAGTTTACAGTTGTAATTACGAGTTATACAAAGAGATGTTACGTTAGCTTTTCACACACAGTAATGTGGTAGTTTTTGGCTATTCGACATGGTGTGAGAACTCACCCAGAGTGACGGCCGATAAAAAAAAGGTTAATTTCAACCGGCTACTGACGCTGCAGCGCACCGGGATTTGTCCCATTACACCAGTTACAATTGCTGGACTACGGATAGACTAGTTTAGTCGCTGTTTTCTGCAATTATTCACACGTATATGCTCATCACACAAGTATATGACAATGACGAAACCAACTCGGCGGTTAACGTTAACAGTAATACGGCCACTCCCGCTCATACACGGGCAGGCTACGCTGCTTTAAAATAGGACATTTTACATACATTTAAATTGCTGAGGTGTATTAACCATATTTTAGCTGAATATTTGATTTGAAAAAAAAAAAAAAAAAAAAAAAACTACAAAGCCACAGTGACTCTAGAAAAGCTTGCGTTGTTAACGTTACCACAGAGCAGCATGGCTGCAACAGCATTGTAAAATCACACCGAAGGTGTTGCGTGCCCGAAAACACAGCCAATATTTCATTAACTGTTAATACTGACTTACCTGCATTTTTAAAGGAGTCTTAAGGTGGTTTAAGCCTCAGTTTTCTTGTGACCAGCAAGCAGATTTCCCCTTGTTGACCGCGGTCGTTGTGTCCACGTGATCACGATAGCCGCGAAACTTACTCAATTTCTTAAGTCGATGCAAAATACAAAAGAAATTGATAGAAAATAAGCAGTAATTTCTGTTTATAAAACCGACAAGTTTTATTGCAACTTTCTCAAATATTTTCATTTTAATGTACCAAAAACATTAAGGACATGTGAACAATATAATTTGTTAGTTAAATGCTTAATTTTTTTATTAAAACATACTTAAGCAGAACAAGTAAATTAGAGATAAAATAAACTGTGGGATTTTTACTTATTAATTTTGGTAAGCCCAAATCAAATAATCTCTTTAATGATACTCAGAGATTTTATTAAGTTAATACAAGTTTTTATTTTTGTGATATTTACAAAGCCACAGAATTATTTTTTACAGTGTATGTTCCTCAAGCAAAATCAAAGATCAAAATGGTGTGACATTTCCAACTAAATCAGGCCAAAACGAAGTTCGTTTGAAGTTCCAAAATTATTGAAAAAAAAATATATATATATATATATATATATACTGGAGATCTGCTTTCAAGGCATAGTTCACCCAAAATTGAAAATTCCGTCATTAATTACTCACCCTTGTGTTGTTAAAAACTCTTAAGACCTTCATTTTCAGAGCATAACTTAAGATATTTTTATCTTTGAGCGCCAGAGACCTATTATTCAGGAACACGTGCTAACCACTAAACCTTGTTTATTTATTTTATGATAATGTCTTGAAATTATGCAGGATATTAAAGGACTCAAAAAGAATAGCAAATAATGATCAGAAATACTTATGTTACTCTGGAATCCCTTTTTTATTCTAAAATCTTCTTCTTAATGGACAGCACTCCATTTTATCAGTGCAAAGAAAGTTATTTTTCTCTTTTGTTATTATTTTATTCCTCCATGTGTCTCAAATGGGCCATGGAGCCTCAGCACCCTCCGGACTGACCCTATCCACCTCTTAGAGATCCCAGAGGGCCATGTGATTGCCATAAAGCCACACTATTTTTAGCAGTGAGGCTGTTACCATGACGATGGAGTGCTTGCTGGACTCCCTGGTGACTTGGCTGTGTCATTACAGGTGAAGAACTCAAATCCTGAGGTTGTACCATATGTGCGTGGGACTACAACAGGACATTCCATGTCTGAATCACCGGATCGCTAAATGTCACATTCTACTTCATGCTCCATTAGCGTATTCCTTACTCCTCACATACATGTATGGATTGTAACAGTGACAGAATTACTTTTATGCAGAATTTGAATATTTGTTTAGTGACCTAGAAACCAAACATTACCATATGACAACATTTGTGGTGTCGTTCTGTTATACACGCACTTTAAACACAACTGGTAGCCTACTGCATAACTGGTGATGTTTGTGTGTATTTTATAAATACTCTAGGGGCACATAATAATACACACACTCACACACATAGAAAATCAGGGAACTGTGTCATAAATCATGTCAACTGTACTGGACTACACTAATGCAAGGCATTGTTTTTTTTTGTGTTTCAATTAGTAAATAGTTGGCTCATGTGATCCTCCGTTGCAGTCATATACAGTTGAGGTCAAAAGTTTACACCCCCTTTCAGAATCTGAAAACTGTTAAATATTTTACTAAAATGTAAGGGATCATACAAAATGCATGTTATTGTTTTACTTATGTACTATTGTATATTACCGACCTGAATAAGATATTTCACATAAAAAAAGTGTTTACATATAGTCCACAAAAGGAAAATAGTTGAATTTAAAAAAAAATGACCCTGTTTAAAAGTTTACATCCCCTTGATTCTTAGTACTGTGTTCTTACCTGAATGATCCACAGCTGTTTTTTGTTTGTTTGTTTGTTTTAGTTTAGTGATAGTTGTTCATGAGTCCCTTGTTTGTCCTGAACAGTTAAACTGCCCGCTGTTCTTCAGAAAAATCCTTTAGCTTCCACAAATTCTTTGGTTTTCCAGCATTTTTGTTTATTTGAACCCTTTCCAGTAATGACTTTATGATTTTAAGATCCATGTTTTCACACTGACGACAACTGAGGGACTCATATGCAACAATTACAAAAGGTTCAAACGCTCACTGATGCTCCAGAAGGAAAAACCATGCATTAAAGTGAAAACTTTTTGAATTTGAAGATCAGGGTACATTTAACTTATTTTGTCTTCTGGGAAACATGTAAGTATCTTCTGTAACCTCCGAAGACCAGTACTAAATGACAAATATGACATTTAGGCAAAAAAAAAAAAAAAATGTGCACATCTCCAATCTGTTTAAAAGTTTTCACCCCTGGCTCTTAATGCATAATTTTTCCTTCTGACGCATGGCTACATTTACATGCACAGGTTTTGGTTCAATCAGATTAAATTCATTCCGACTGATTAATCAGAATGTAGTGTTAACATGAATGCTAAATAAAGTGATCGGGTTGATGTGCGTGTTTATATGTCACAAGCTTTAAATTCTGAATATATATTTTTTGACATGCACACACTGGACAAATATAGAGTTTCTTACTGTTTGCACATAATAACCACTCTCCACTACGCCTTTTTTTTTTTTTTTTTTTTGTTTGTTTTAGCAGTAGAATTAATATTTACACATTTCTGGATAAATATACATATAAACCACTGTGCTGTGCTGTTCATATTTTTTCACACAGTAAAAATGCCACTTCCCACACCCAAAACCTGTGGATGAGAATCCAAAACAAAGACTGGTGGAAAGTTGTCTTGGTAAAGAGTGTTTACATGCACTCTCAATCGTATTAGAAAAGGAATAAACCACCCTCTTCAATCCGATCGAAATTTCATTCCGATCCAGCTCAGTCGGAGCAATTAAGGTGTTTACGTGAACATTTTTCAATCCGATTGAACCGTCAATCCAATTACAATTGGATTATTTGGGTGCATGTAAACGTAGCCAATAAGTGTTTGAACCTTCTGTAATAGTTGCATATGAGTCCCTCAGTTGTCCTTAGTGTTTAAAGATGGATCTCAAAATCATACAGTCATTGTTGGAAAGGGTTCAAATACACAAAAATGCTGGAAAACCAAAGAATTTGTGGGATCTGATGGATTTTTTGAAGAACAATGGATAAACTGTTCAGGACAAAAAAAGGACTTATTAACAACTATCAATAAACAAATTATTGTAGTCACATAATCCAGAATAATGACTGCTAACACTATTTCAAACAGTATTTGTTACTGTATTTATTCATTTGTTGAGTAACTGTGTAGCAATTATGTACTGTGATGAATAATTCCTGGATTAAACTTGGTCAATGTTCCATTTTCTTATGTTCCACTTTAGCAATGCAGCACGGAGAACCGCTTCAACGAGCCGCAGCGCGGCAGGTATAAACACAAGCATTGACTAGAGTGGCCGCTTCAGAGCAGTAATGCGCCACAGACGTGTGCAGTACAGGGGGTCGAAACAAATACCGAAGCCGCAATCTACTCCGGTTGACCCATCAGAGGTCAGAGACGCCATGTGACGCCATGTGACGCCATGTGCAGTGTGTGGTAAGAGACTGATTCATCATACAGTGTAGACAGCTTCACTTACAACGCGAGTGTTTTTAAAATGCATAAACTTGCACTAGAATAGGCTAGGCTGATCAGTGATGATGTTCTTTGATAATGTTAGGCTGCTGTTAGTCTTATACTAGAGCTGGTTTCGGGCAATGAAATGAAGTATGTAAAATAATTAAATAAATTAGCACGATAACATCATGTATCTGCGATCTCGCAGGCTGAGGATGGGACTCAACACTACTGTAGAGTATTATTTACTCACCTTCCATGCATCCTAGGTGTATATGACTTCCTTCTTTCAGACGAATG
This sequence comes from Labeo rohita, assembly GCF_022985175.1. Lineage (NCBI taxonomy): Eukaryota > Metazoa > Chordata > Actinopteri > Cypriniformes > Cyprinidae > Labeo > Labeo rohita. Next base: position 9,144,312 of record NC_066888.1, on the reverse strand, counting down.
CAATCGGAGTCTAATAAAGTTGAATTAAAGTGCATCCATCCATAATAAAAAGTGCCTCACACGGCTCCCGGGGGTCTCCTGTAGCGAATCGTTGTGTTTTTGTAAGAAAATATCCATATTTAAAACGTAAGATTGGCAGTACTGAAACACCGTCTAAGCTGCTCACTAATCGCAACGCACTGGGATAGCTAACCAATCATAACACGTTTACATTAAACCCGGAACTAATCGAGCTATTTGTGCCAGGCTGGGAGAAGTGTATTGTAATAATGTAAATTATGTGAAAAATAAAGCGTTTTTCGAACTACCAAGCATGAGAGCATGTTCTAGTACACCCCCAAAACAAAATCAAGACTTGGAAAAAGAGCATAATAGGACCCCTTTAAGATATGGTCAGATTTACCGCTGTTCTGTGAAATTTCACAGGTGAAAGAAAGCAGGGCCGCATGTGACAAAAAAAATGAATGATATAGAAATAATGACAATGAAATAAACATCCAAAGCTATTTTGCCGGCTAGCAAATGACCCAACCCTAAGTAACTGCTTTCCAAACTGCCATTTTTACGGATCATTTACTAATACTGAAGTGGAGTGTTACTCATTCTAGCAGTGTCTACTCAGTCAGTTCTGTATGTCTCGACTATTGTTGAGCTTCAGATTTGCTGTGCTGCGAAGACACAAAGCTCCGCCCACACAGAGTTTACCGCCTAACCAAAAGGCTTGCTATTGGTCGGCACTACAAATTTGTGTTCTTAAACCTTACACAAAATACACATATTTTAAAACTGGCGACATTGCTCATTGTGCCAATTCCCTTTGAAATGACTGGATTTCACTTGCGAAATTTTCCCAACCAACACTAAATGTGATCGTACCTTGACTGAGTGATTTATAAATTGCTTTATAAATGCATATAGGTGTCGTCATTATTCAAAAACTATCATTTGAAACTGCTAGGTGCAACGGTGGAGATTATGCTGTTTGTCAGTAAAGAAATGTGAATTTCGTCATTCTCCTTCCTTCTGCTCTCCTCTCTAGTGCTTCTCTCCTCTCTTCTGTTCTTTCTGCTGAAGGCAGAGGGAAAATTAAAAGCCAATATCACAGTCCATTTCACCAGCCTTCTGCTACTGCAGACAAAGCCACACATCAACTCTCTCTCTCCCTCCCACTATTACCTGCGCTCCCTCCATTCCTCTCTCATCCATCACACTCTCCTGTACCTTGGTAAATGGTGACGTCAAATCAGGAGAGATCCTCTTTTCCTCGTCTTTCTCTTCTCTCCTCGCTCATCCTCATCTCACTCTGGTTAATGGTGACGTCAAAGAGAGCGGCTGCCCCATCAGACAGTCCTTCTGTGTAGTCATTAGTCATCTGTGCGTGTGCAGCAGCAGTGCTTCCCTTGACCCCAGCTTCTGTATTTTTCCTCATCCTCTAACACTATTATGTTTTTTGGCTAAAAGGAAAGAGCTGGCTAAATAGAAACTGCTCAGATTCAAATACGCACATAAATCACACTAAGACTACAATATAAGCAAGTTGTCCATCGAAACCCTAAAGGAATAGCGCAAACATAGATCATTATTTACTCACCCTCACATCATTCCAAACCTTTTTCAACAGTGGTCAACGACAAAGACTGTCCACGTTAAAAAAACGTAAAATCTTGTTTAAAACGTGCCAAGTTCTGAAAAGTTCTTTCATATAGTTTGGAAATATTTTTATTTTATGTCCAAGAAATCTCAATATACTGACCTTTTAAAGTAACATGTTTCAACATGTAACATGTTCTTCAATTATTATTTAACTGAAGTGAACTATTATTACTATTATTATTATTATTAAACTAAAATGTAACTTTTTAAATTCATTAAAATAATGAATAATATTATTGGGGAGTCACACTAAAAGAATGTGTAACCTAAACTAACCTTGCACTGTCATAACCGTTTCAGGCGTCCTTGCTGGGGTGTGCCATATATATTGTCTATGATAATAACGTAATCGTTGTTTAAACGATATGTGATTTAACATTAACGAGTATATCGCAAAAAATGAACAAAACACACCCAGAGAGAGCATGCATACACTACACAATGTAGGTTATATTACTGCACAAGCAGGTTTAGAGTTCACACTTTCACTGCATGACTGTCTATTAAAATACATTCAGAATTGATTTTAAAAAAACAATCCAATAAGGAAGTTAATATTAACTGACTTACATTTTAGACACAAGTTCCTGTTTTTGCTCTATTTTCAAGGAAAACAGTTTCAAACAAAGCCACAGCAGAAGTGTTTTCCTTCTCTGCACAGTTTCATTACTGAATCAATCAGCCTTTTGAACGAATCAGTTGAATGAATGACTCAATGACTCACTCATGCAGTGATTGCCATCACCTACTGGCGATTTTAGGTTTATATTTAAAGTACATTTTCCCAAAATCACTTAAAAGACCAGTATACAACGGTTTAAAAAAAAAAAATCAAAACATTTATGTATTTCAGTCTGTGTGAATGAATCTACAGTAAATGCCACTTCAGGTGCAGATTCTGTGTCGCCTCTGCATTGCAAACACAACTTTTGTTTATAATGATTTCATTTTATTGGTAACAGCCCTATAATGTCTTACTATTTGAATTAAATGAATACATTTAAGAATTTGACAAAAAAGATGATAAATACTTTTAAGTAGATTAAAAAAAAATAACCTTATAAAGGTAAAAATGCCCATAAAAGGTAAAAATCAATTTCAATTTTTGGAAAAGTTCATTTCTGTTACTCCAGCAAATGAACTACCACACAGAATATTATCAGTCTCAAGCTGGAGTGCCAATGAGCTCCTCTAGAGGGCACTCCATCCCATGCCTTTAATCCCCGACTCAATTTGCCATAACTCCCATAATTACAGACTCCTCCTCTTTCCTGTCAGGAGGACTATTAGTTGCACCCTTTCACCCCCTCATCGCTGTGTATTGTTTGTTCGTTTGTAGCATCATTTCCTAGCCATTATAGTTTATGTGGATTCCTAGTTTTGCCCTGCCTATGTTTTTGTCCCTGGATCGTTTCCTTGTTTCATGATTTTCGCTGCCTGCCCTGACCATTGCCTGCTTGTGGATTACTCTTTTGTCTTTGCCTTGAAAGACACTGTTTGCTAGAGTTTGACCCTGCCAGTCTGACTACATTTTAAATAAAGCCTGCACGTGGGTCCTCCAACTCTGTTGTCACAACCCCCTACGTTACAAATATGAAGAATATCAAAAGCTTTGGGAGTCAGCTGTCCACAGCAGTCTAAAATTACAGAAAATTTAGAGATATCACTGTTTGCCATTATCACTCACCTCGCTACGCTATTATTTTCTATTTTATGTTGGTCGCTCGACATGACTTTAATTCAACAGACAAAAGTTATTTTCTTTTTTTATTAATAAACAGCATTTTATTAAAGAATAATAAAAAATATGCCAAACTAATTTTAAAAGTTTTTTTTCCATCTTTTTTTTTTCATTATAATATTGGAAGAGTTGTATGGAAGGCTATTTCTGTTACAGAATAAACAAATAAAGGTAACCGTGTCTTTATCTCATATTTCTTTTTTTCCTCTTGCAATTTTGAGTTATCCAAAATTCAAAAAAGCTTCCACAGAGTAGTATCAATCTCATTTTGACTTTATTCCCCCCAAAATATCACGGGCTGTCAAGGTTCAAAGGAAATGTGAATTTAGATTCGGTACAACATTCTTTATATTCTGGTTCTTATGAAAGTAGGTTACTGATGTGTGCAATATAAGAAATTAACAACTGATAAATAAAATATCAGCAACAGTACAGTACTTTGATTGTTACAAACCAAAAAACAACTCTAAATGACTTTTTCATGTGTTTTCTGTTGGCCAGCAATATTCTAATTTGATAAAAAGCGTGACATGAAACACATTTTGTCTCTTCGTTGCTTTTTTTCCTTTTTTTAAAAAATTAATCAAGCTCTTGCAGAGTAAATGACTGCAGTCTGTGCATGTGTGTGAGTGCATGGATGCATAGGATCTGTGAGTATGTGTGTGTGTGTGTGTGTGTAAGACAGCAGATGAATCATTAAATGTTTAACAGCATTTCTACAGTCTCTTTTAAGGGTTTGGAGTGTGTCGCTCCTATTTTACGTTTGCAGTCAATTACCCAGGAAACAGCGCCGTCTCTCTGAAACTTGTAAAAAATTGCTTAGTTACATGGAAGCACAGGGGAATCAAAACTGTTTTAATACAGGACACAAGCTATTGGCTACACAGGATACCACTAGTGTGCCTGTAGCTGACACTATTCAAGTGATTAATGTTTAGCATTTCTTCATAAAAAGGTCAGGACAACTAAAAATCCATCTAAAAAGAAATGAAGTCCAAAATGATTCAGAATTATTGGAGAAACTGAAATGGTTGGGATCACAAGAAGTTAACACTGTAGGTATTCAATAATACTATATATTTGTGCTTGGAGACAACAGCAAACAATTCAAAAAGCCTTTGTTCATTATTTCAACATAAAGAATACAGTAGGTAGTCTAAACACTGAGCATTTGTGTAAAAAAATCAGTTAAGATATACCATCTGTTCATTCGCTATTCATGAAATATTAGAAACACCCTCAACTATTTGTTCTCTGATAATACAGATGTAATACAAGTAATCCACTGCAGAAGCACAGTATTTACCTTACCTGATCAAAAGCAACATCTATGAAGTTTGCTTCCCTTTATCCCATAGAAAAGAGGTCAACACTGTATACACACATCAACATGCAGGAAAAACAATTTCTTTAGAACTCATTCTGTTTGAAGATATAATCAAAGACATGTAATTATGCAGTGCAGCATGTGGTAATCAGCTGCTACTTGACATCCAGTGGATGGTATCACACTAGAAGCACAGACTTTAGAATCTTGTTTGTTTTTGGGATTGTGTAACCCAGTTATAAAAGCCTGTGGAGGTTACAGGCACATTTTTGAATAGAAAGTCCAAAATATTTGAAACAGAATTATTTTGTAACATTTTAAACAACTTTACTGTGAGCATTGACCAATTTAATGCATTCATGCTGAATGAAAGTATTTATTGCTTTAAAAAAAAAATGTACTGAGTTTTGACTGGTAGCACATACATAAATGTCATCCGCATCAAAACTATCAGAACTCACTTTTGATGAGAATGCTTTTCGACTCACTAGTCCAAAGAACCAACCTACAGTGGCATGCGAAAGTTTGTGAACCCCTTGCAGAATCTGTGCAAATGTGAATAATTTCTACAAAATAAGAGAGATCGTACAAAATGCATGTTATTTTTTATTTAGTACTGTCCTGAGTAAGATGTTTTACATAAAAGACGTTTTCATGCAGAATAGGCGCTTTACAAGTACTAATACACAGTCAATATGTTAATATAAGGCATGCTAATAAGTAACTAGTTCATAGTGAGAATTCTTCCCTATACTAAAGTGTGACCCATGAGTTTTTATCTCACGTTTATTTCTGTTAACACTATCGGTTAAGTTTATGGTAGGGTTTAGTGTAGGTGGAACACATTTAACAGCACTCACTGGACATTTCACTTTGAAAGTACTGCGAAATGTGCAAGAAACAATGTAATATTATTTTGGAGAAATGTCACCGCAGGCACATCTTTCCAGTGAGCCTGTGTTGGCTAATATTCCTCCATGCAGTCTTACACAATGCCTTCAACAACATTACATGTTTCAGCCTGAATGGTCATTTTTCTTTAGTGCTCTGCATATTTGCTTGCTGTGAAACAATTCATAATGTTGTAACGTCTCAAAACTGTAAACACTGTGCTGTTTACTGCTGTACACAGTTTTCACAGAACGCTTTCACACTCATTGATATTTCAGACCATGGTCAGCGGCTGGAAATGACGCAGACAAAAGCAAATTAGTGAGAGTGGTGAGACATGTGGAGATTGACAACGCTAGCCACCCATTTCCAATTTCACACACTGCACACACACCATTGCCACCTATTTCAGCTCTCATCATCTCTTACACACACACTAATCTTTGCCTAGGGCTCCTGTGAAGCATTCCAAGGAGCTCTTGTTGTGCACCTTAGCTTTCTCAAGTGAGTCACCTAAATCCAATGGAGAGCATCTATCATGTGTCTTACCTGCTTCCGTATGTGCGATTTGCACAAGGAAAACAGTGGCATCTGTCCAAATGTCCCTCTGGAAAATTAAGCTTTACTCAACTCTAAAGCATAGTGATGTGTGACATTGGGAAGTGTCACATTGTGTCGTTTTAAACTCTGCAAACCCTGTAGAGATGTGCAACTGTAAGTCAGTGGTCATGGATGCCCTTCAGGTGCGCTGGAAGGACACCCTGCTCTCTGGTGTTTCACTGCAGCTGATAGTGAAGCAAGAGAATAGAAAGGTGATGACTTCAATCAGGTAATTAACATCTGAGCACAGAAAGAAACAAGGCAAAGGCAAAGTAGTCCTGCTAAATCCAGCCTAGTGAAAGGTACTCTAGAGGGTGGATGAAGCGAGTGTCCTTGCATCCTAGTCCAAAGAGTAAATGAAACAAAATAATTCAAAGTATCAAGTCAAGAGTCATAGTGCAAGAGGGAGGAACAATAAAGGAGAGGGAGGAACCATTATATGACAGGTAAGGACTAAGTGAGTAGGGTAGGATTTACATTAAAGGATTAGTTAACTTTCAGAATAAATTTCCTGAGGGTTTACCCACCCACATGATATCCAAGATGTTCATCTGTTTCTTTCATCAGTCAAAAATAAATTAGGTTTTTTGAGGAAAACATTCCAGGATTTTTCTCCATATAATGGACTTCAATGGGGATCAATGGGTTGAAGGTCTAAACTGCAGTTTCAATGCAGCTTCAAAGGGCTCTACACGATCCCAGCTGAGGAATAAGGGTCTTATCTAGTGAAACTATCAGTCATTTTCTAAAAAATGTACATACTTTTTAACCACAAATGCTCATCTTGCACTAGCTTGACTCAAAATGTCACATGTGACGTAGGTGGAAGTGCCGACCCACCCTACCCTACTATTTTGAACTCGAGTACACAGACAAAAGAACTAACCGCACGTGACCTTTCCAAAGTAATTATGTAATGTGTGAAGTCAAGCTAGTTCAAGACAAGCGTTTGTGGTTAAAAAGTATATTACTTAGATTTTTTTTTTTTTTAGAAAATGACTGTTTCTCTAGATAAGACTCTTATTCCTTGGCTGGGATCGTGTGGAGCCCTTTAAAGCTGCATTGAAACTGCAATTAGGACTTTCAACCCGCTGATCCCCATTGAAGCCCGTTATATGGAGAAAAATCCTGGAATGTTTTCCTCAAAAACCCAAATTTCTTTTCGACTGAAGAAAGAAAGACATGAGTATCTTAGATCAGAGGTTCCCAACCACCGGGTCGTGACTCACTACTGAGCCGTGGAAGAATTTCTACCAGGTCGCGAGAACGTTCTGGGGAAAATTTGTATAGATATGATGCTCTGCTATTTATTGTGCGTAAATAATTGTTCTAATTATTCTGTACTTTCGCTGTATGCGATTGATATGGAATAACAATTTGATGATTTAATGTTAAATTACCAAATAAAAGATTGCTCTGATCTGTCATATAATCTATTAGGGTTTATCCGTGATAGTACGCACCAGGACCAGACCCCACCGTTCGGCATATGATTTGCAGATTAATTTGCCAATTTACACGTTCAAGCTATTTAAAACCACAAGAAGAAGAAACAAAACAGAACTCAATTTGTTACTTACGCTCTGTTCTTGCACACACCGAAAGTGCACACAAGCATAGAGACGTGTTTCAGACAGTGCAGCATATCAAGATGATTCCTCTTTCATGTCTCCCCGCATTTAAGATATATACACGTGGGGGTTTGCGGTTACATTGCAATATTAGGAAATATTTCTGTTTTAAACCATGAAGGCGAGTCAATGGATATCACACAAGAAATGTGAAAACTTTGCGCATTAGTTATACCAGTGAACATCTTAACTTCAGTCAATTCACTATACAGAAAAGCGAAAGTAAAAACTGACAAAGTCTAATGCTGCATTAACGCACATTATTCTCTCAGAGACAAGAGACGAATCTACTTCAACATATGCTGATAACAGTGTATAACTGTCTAAAATCTTCCCGGTCCGCGAGAATATTTTCAAACCGTAACCTGTCCGTGGAGAAAAAAAGGTTGGAGATCCCTGTCTTAGATGACATGGGGGTGTGTAAATTATCAGGAAATTTTTATTCTGGAAGTAAACAAATATTTTAAGAACAAGGGGCTAAACATGAAAGAGGGAGTCTTTATGAAAGGAACGCATAATCTACATATGAGAAAGAAAGGCTATAGATGAGAGAACGAAGGTTATTTATGAGCAAAATCTATATATGAGAGAAAGTGGACATAGATGAGAGGGTGGAGTCAATAGATGAGAGGAAGGTGATATGATAAATGGACACATTTCACTACCTACTTTCTTAGGATGTGCATACAACCTAGTAAACAACAACATAACATTTCTAGTTATTACACTCAACTTGCTGTCTCAATGACTTCTCTAGTTTTCATTGTGGGAATGTCCAAAATGGCAGACCCTTGCGAAAAAAAAGTGCACTTAATTGTACTGAATGTGCACTTGTAGCATACTTCAAATCATAAAAGTATATTTTTGTACTTACAGATAATATACTATTAAAGTCATAAAAGTCCACTTAAGCTTACATAGAGTACACTTGACTGTTTGTAATAATGTCAGATTAAAAGTTTTAAAGTACATTTTAAATCATAATCCTTTGTCGTGCTTCACAGAAGTACACTTATTTTGATTTGCTGATTAACATACCGAAGCACATCAAGTACTCAATTATGTTTTAACTGTAGTGTATTGTCAATATTACATTTTAAGTGAATACACTACAAAAAAAAACACTCTAATGTTCTGGTAATTGCATTTAATATAAATTGCAATACATTTTCACTTAATTGAAATTAAAGGATTGCTTCCAGAATAAATACTACAATATTTCCTGATAATTTACTCAAACCCATGTCATCCAAAATGTCTTTCTTTCTTTATTCAAAAAGAAATTAAGGGTTTCAAGAAAAACATTCCAGGATTTTTCTCCATATAGTGGACTTCAATGGTGGCCAATGGGTTGAAGGTCCAAATTGCAATTTCAATGCAGCTTCAAAGGGCTCTACACGATCCAAGATGAGGTATAAAGGTCTTATCTAGCTCAACGATCTGTCATTTTCTAGAAAATATATACTTTTTAATGATAAATGCTCATCTTGCACCAGCTTTGCGATGCACGTCTGCGACTTCACACAGTATGTGATCGCATTGAAAAAGGTTACATGCGGTTAGTTCTCAGTCTGTGTATTTCAATTCAAAAAGGTAGGGTAGGGCGGAAAACTCCATCTCATTTTCTCTCCAACTTTAAAATCATCCAAGATCGTTGTTGTGTCTTTTTTGTAAAAGGCGCTTGACTTTCATTGCACAATCGCTTTGTAAACACTGGGTCGGTACTTCCTCCCACATCACGCATGACCTTTCCAATGTGACTACGCAATCGCCTCACTAGACAAGAGCCTTATTCCTCGGCTGGGATTGTGTAGAGCCATTTGAAGCTGCATTAAAACTGCAGTTTGGACCTTCAACCCACTGGCTCCCATTGAAGTCCACTATATGGAGAAAAATCCTGGAACATTTTCCTTAAAAACCTTCATTTTTTTTCAACTGAAGAAAGAAAGACATGAACATTTTGGATGGCATAGGGGTGATTAATCAGTACATTTTTATTCTGGAAGTGAACTAATCATTTAACATGCAAATAAGTTTCCAAAAACCTTAAAAAGTATACTAAAGTGCAAAGCATATTGCTTCCACAATCTATACTCTTTTCAAAAGTACGCTAAAGAGTACTTACTGTATTTTTCTCAATGGACTGCATGAAAACAATACAGTGATACAGCTAATAAAACCAACTACAGTATAGTTGTAATGGTAGTATAATGATATACAGGCACACAAGAATTGAACTGGCAGATGCTGTGGCACACACAGACAGACAGACTCGCAGTCTTACATACACACAAGGCCACCGTGGCCCACTTAAGGCCAGACTGAGAGTTAACACAATTAGACATAGGCTAATGGAATCTAGGCAGGCCAGAGATAAATGTGACTTCATTAGCACAAGCCTAGCAGAGAGACTGTCAGTGCAAATCGCTGATGAAGAAATGTGGTTTCCTTCTTTTGCTTCCTCTCGTATACTCCTTCACACACTATCTGTCATTCCCGAGCATGTGTTTAAAGTCTGGCCTTGGGTTAGGAGGAAAGAACGATGGATGGAGGAAGGGCAGTGAAAAAAAACAAAGGTAAACGACATATGTCGTTTGAGGAACGGACAGGCTGGTTTTCATAGCTCGTAGCTGTATCAAATATATTTTAAAATCCCCTGAGACAAAAAGCAGCAGCCATATTGGATTGAGTGCTTTCTGTTTTGTACAATGTCTGGCAGAAAACATGCAAAGGACCACTCACATAATGACCTGGTGGGAGACAAAATCTATCACAGAGAAAGCTTTTACTCACACACACACACGCACAAATAACACACTTACTAAAGCCCAGTGTGTGCGTCTTAAGGGAGGAAAACATTTAAAACTCAGGAAATGGATAGCCATTCCACGGCTCACAGGCCATTTAATGATTGAAAGAGATTCGTGAGAGGTTCAAACCAGAAAATTTGATTCTGGTCTGGGTGGTTGTGGCTGGACATGATTTGATTTCATGCCTTCATCCATTGGTTTTGGCCATTTTGAAAGTGTGCATATCCACTTAGCTATGCATAGCCACAGCTGCAGCATAGAGGATGAAATGTTTATATTGTAAAAAACATTCTTTAAATCTAAAAAAACTAATTTTGTATTTTTTGCCCCAAATCACTCAGAAGCATTAGATGCTTCTCCTGATACAGTAGTATGCTAGTTTCAATGATAGCTTATTCCATTACCTGACTGGCACATAATTTAGCCCTTAGTTAACAGATTTTAGGATATTAAAATGGGTACAGTAGGGCTGTGTTGATATTGATGAATCTATTTTCTGTGATCTTCATTTTCATGCGCACATCAATATCGATTGTTAAATCCCAAAATCAATCTTTTAGCCTAAGCTGATTCATGAACAAAAGTTTACAATAACTGCCTTTAACTGTAAGCTTTTGCTTTGCTAGTTTGTTACTGAAATTCAGAACTGCGATTTCAAGTTCTGTCAATTTTATCATTTAAAGTCAAACAATAAATGCTGTTTTGACACTCTTTATTGTGCCATGGCAGACCACTGGAGCCTCCTTATTGCGCTTATAAGTGATATGTGATCGATCATTTACAAGAGCACATAATAAACAAATGAACATCAGAAGGTACAGTATGTTGAAATAAACAGTACAACTCACCATAATGTATCATGTTTCATATAATCGATCAATTAGCGTTTCATCCCATTGAAAGACAACAAAATGTTAATTTTACCTTAGGAAAGCCATTAAACGTCCATAAACTCGGGTTAGCTGGAGAGAAAGAAAAAAAAAACTCTAGAGAGGAGCATTTTGCTACATAAGTACACTATATTATAAACGTATTATATTTTTACTTGATCCCTGACCCCTTGATTTACTTGAATGTATTGCATGTTTGAGTAAATCCATTACAAAAATGTCATGGGTTTAAATGTTTATATTACAACTATGAACTAGAGTAGAATTAATTATATTATTTAAAAACCACCTTGTAATGTAAATATTTGCATATATCATATATATATGATTGTTATATCTAGAAATAAATAGCAATTTAATGTATTAGTTTGGAAATTGAGCTGAAAGTATTAAAACATTTAACAGGACACTGGTTTCTTGAAAAAGCTGAAAATATGATATATAGGATATGGTATGGTAGTCTGTAATTCTGTGCTTTAATATTTGAAGAGTTCAGATGCAAAACCAGCAAAAAGCCATCTTGGTCAAAAATGAGATAATGATACTGAGTGAATGCTTCTGACACATAGTATACGTCCATCAAATACTTTTACTTCAAACTCGCTAAATTCCAGCCTCAGCCCAATCAGAAGTACCAGTACTTACATAGAAACCTATACAAAGTAGCCAGAAAGAAATGCTAATTTTAAAGAAATACGTCAGATGGTTTTGCATCTGAACTCTTCATTTTTAGTTAATGTTTTCTCCCTGTTTTTATATTTTCTCCATGTTCTTAATTTTCGGTATTAATATTCTGTATTTATATTTTCTTCCTGTCCTTAACATCATCCTGCTAAGGGACTACGAATGAAAATTTGCCAGTGCTGACATTTTTATATTTAGTTATAGTGAAAAAGCTTCAGTGTAATTAATTCAGTCGATCTACCCCATTTTAACATGAATTATGGAGAACCGAAGACGAGAGCACCCAAACGGAAGCAAAACATGCAAACATGGCGATGCTCATCTGTAACTCAGGAAAAAGGTGGATACATTGCAACCTATAACCTATAATGGCCTCCTATAGACTTTGACCATCTACATTTCTTGGGCTTTGTGGTCTCACTGTTACACGGAGTGATTGACGAGAGGCGAGCGGATCCATAAGCGAGCTTTTATTAGAAGGACTAGACAGAGACATGGTCATACAGGCAGGGTCGTGACAGGAGCAGACAGGAATGTAACAGGCGATCCAAGAGAATAGTCCGATAATAACGAGCGATAAATCACAGGGCAGGCGGCTAGACAGACGTAGACGAGAAAACCAGGCAGGAGATCAAAAAACCAGGAACTTGGAACACACTAGGAGAACAGGAATAATAACACGATACAATACAACAACAAACCAGGAAGTGCAACTGAGGAGGACCGGGGTTTTATAGGATGCCTGATTGGTCACGGGGGCTGACGCAATCAGAGCGGTGGAGGATGGGAGATGCAGTCTAAGATGCAAAGTGACAGTCAGAGTGAGTGGGTGGAGCGAGAGTGACATCTGGTGGTGAGTAGACAATGGAACACCGACCAGGTTTGTGACATAGCCCCCAAGGAGCGGCTTCCAGACGCTCGAAAGAAACAACAGTCCAGGGAAGCGGTGGGATGGGAGGGAGACAGGGCGAGGGCTGGAGGACCAGGTCCATGAGGGAAGCCCAGAGATTGAGGCAGGACCGACAGAGCAGGTACCCTCCAGGGTGGAGCCGGAAGCAGAGCAGGAGCCCTCCAGGGCGGAGCCGGAGGCAGAGCGTGAGGCGCGGGCGCCCTCCAGGGTAGAACAGGAGGCGCAGAAGCCCTCCGAGGCGGAACGACCCTCCAGGGCGGAACAGGAGGCGCCGCAGCCCTCCGGGCGGAACAGGAACCGGCGTCATGGTCTGGGACCTGGGGAGAGCAGGGACAGAGGAGGTAGACAGAATAGGGGAAGGGGCGGAGCAGCCCTCCGGGGTGGAACAGGAGGCGCAGCGGCCCTTCGGGGCGGAGCCGGAGGCGCAGCAGCCCTCCGGGCGGAACAGGAACCCGCGTTACGGTCTGGGACCTGGGGAAAGCAGAGATAGAGGAGGTAGAAAGAGTATGGGGAGAAGCAGAGAGTCTGTAGAGGGACGCCGCCTCCATGGGAGGATCCACAGCCGAAGCTGACACCTCAGGAGGCATTGGCACGGCTTCTCCGACTGGTGAGGCCTCTGGGTCTGTCTCCTGGTCAGACGGGAGCTCTGGAGCAGGCTTGAGATCAGACAGGAGCTCAGGATCAGGCTTGAGATCAGGCGGGACCTCTGGCGCAGACTTGAGACCGGACGAGACCTCTGGAGCAGACTTGAGGTCAGACGTGATCTCTGGAGCAGACTTGGGACCAGACGGGGCGTGACTTGAGTCTGAAACCGCTTCGGGAAGACCGGCCATGATGGGTGCCGACTCAGGAGCAGAAAACATGACGTGACCAGGCTGTGGCTTGACTGAGACGGCCTGAGCAGGCTGTGGCTTGGCTGACGGGGCTTTAGCCGGCTCTGACGTGGCGGCCATCTTGTGCGGTGGCTCTGGCGAGGCGGCCCTCTTGTGCGGTGGCTCTGGCGTGGCGGCCATCTTGGGCGGTGGCTCTGGCGTGGCGGCCATCTTGTGCGGTGGCTCTGCAACTTGGCTTGAGACAGGAAACACAGCTCCAGCTTGGTTTGACACAGCTCCAGCTTGGTTCGACACAGGAACGACATGGCTTGACTCAGGAACGACATGGCTTGACTCAGGAACGACATGGCTTGACTCAGGAACGACATGGCTTGACTCAGGAACGACATGGCTTGACTCAGGAACGACATGGCTTGACTCAGGAAACACAGTTGCAACTTGACTTGACTCAGGGAATGTAACTGTACCTTTAAACGGCTCTTGTATGGCAGCTGTGACGTGACGGAGCTCTGTGATCGCCGCCATCTTGTGAACGGGCTCCGCCGTTGCCGCCATTGTGTGGACGCGCTCCGACGCGGCCGCCATTTTGTGAACGGGCACAGCTGTCGCCGCCATTAGAGCGATGCTATCCATTACGTTCGCCGCCATTTGAGCAATACGATCCATTGCCGTCGTCATGGCTCGGGCGCGCTCCAGCGTGGCCGCATTTCCCGAGTGAGCCAAGCGGCCAGCGGATCTGTGGCGTCGCGCTCCGGCGCGGCCGTCATTATATGAGCGGGGTGCGCGGCCGCCATTACCGCGTTGTCGCTTTCCTCCTCCGCGACCCCCACAGTAAGCGACGCGCCCACACACAATAGTCCAAAGTCCATACCGGAATGACCGAGGGAAAAGCTGCTGGATCCTGTTGTGCTGGTTTGTTCTGTTACACGGAGTGATTGACGAGAGGCGAGCGGATCCATAAGCGAGCTTTTATTAGAAGGACTAGACAGAGACATGGTCATACAGGCAGGGTCGTGACAGGAGCAGACAGGAATGTAACAGGCGATCCAAGAGAATAGTCCGATAATAACGAGCGATAAATCACAGGGCAGGCGGCTAGACAGACGTAGACGAGAAAACCAGGCAGGAGATCAAAAAACCAGGAACTTGGAACACACTAGGAGAACAGGAATAATAACACGATACAATACAACAACAAACCAGGAAGTGCAACTGAGGAGGACCGGGGTTTTATAGGATGCCTGATTGGTCACGGGGGCTGACGCAATCAGAGCGGTGGAGGATGGGAGATGCAGTCTAAGATGCAAAGTGACAGTCAGAGTGAGTGGGTGGAGCGAGAGTGACATCTGGTGGTGAGTAGACAATGGAACACCGACCAGGTTTGTGACACTCACACACTTGATTTCCATACTGGTCACTATATGAATTGTGTAGTATTATAAATGACTACATTTCATCTGTAGTTGCCTCTAAAATCTCCAGCACATTTGATATACTCCAGCTAGACAGAATCAGGGTCAGAAATCAAAGTCTACAGACTGGGTATTGATGGATTTCATGATTCGATTTGAATCAAATTCCAATTCACAAGCTCTTGATTTGGTTCAACATCAGTTCTTTTGAATATGTATCAGATATATCCAACATGATCTCACGGCAATTCGTACATATTTGATAAGATGGCTAATTTGTACGAATTTGTATGACTTCACTCGTACGAATCCGTAAGATTTGTGAAAAATCTTACGTATTTTACAAGATGGCAAATTTGTATGAAAGCCCACACCTAACCTTGCCCCTAAACTTCACTGTCACAGAAATCCAACAAAAATCGCACGAGTGAGGTCGAGTGAATTCTTACCTTCGAAATTAGCCAGCTTCTAAAATCCGTACAAATTGCTGTGAGATCAGGTTGGTTATACCTGATTTATATTCAAAAGAACTGATATTAAACCAAGAGCTTGTGAATTGGAATTTGAATCAAATCGAATCATGAAATCCATCAATACCCAATCTGTAGACTTCGATTTCTGACCATGACTCTATCTAGTTGGAGTATATCAAATGTGCTGGAGACACTCCACAATTCATATAGTGACAAGTATGGAAATCAATCATATTCATATGTGACCAATAGAAATCAAGCGTGTGAGACCATAAAGCCCAAGAAATGTAGATGGCAAACTAAAGTCTATTGGAGGCCGTTAGAGGTTGCAGTATATCCACCTTTTTCCTGGGTAACTGATGAGCGTCGCCATGTTTACATGTTTGCATTTTACAAATGTGGCTAATTTGTACAAATTTGCACGACCTCACTCGTGCGATTTTGTTGGATTTCTGTGACGGTTAAGTTTAGGGGCAAGCTTAGGTGTGATTCTTCATACGAATTCCTACAAATTTGCCATCTTGTAAAATACGTAAGATTTTTCACAAATCTTATGAACTCGTATGCAAGAGGTCGTATAAATTCATACGAATTAGCCATCTTGTCAAATATGTACGAATTGCTGTGAGATCGTGTTGGATATATATATATGATATATATTCAAAAGAACTGATATTAAACCAAACCAAGAGCTTGTGAATTTGAATCAAATCGATTCATGAAATCTATCAATACCCAGTCTGTAGACTTTGATTTCTGACCTTTAGACTATTATGATTTTGTCTTGTTGGAGTTTATCAAATGTGCTGGATATTTTAGAGGCAACTACAGATAAAAATTTAGTAGCTATGATGCTTTACAATTCATACAGTGACCAGCCAATAGAAATCAAGCATGTGAGACCAAAAAGCTCAAGAAATGTAGATGGTCAACCGAAGTCAACTGAAGGCCATTATAGGTTATAGGTTGCAGTATAGGAGGACATACTGGCAGCAGCATGCCACCTAAGACCCATTTCCAATGTGACTCACAACACAGATTACACATCAACAAACCATTCAGTTTACTTCTGAGCTTAATTTATCACCTAGTAATGGGAGCACAGCAAAATAATGGCAAGAAAATCTTTACACTGAGTTGTCCTTGCTGGCTGCACACAAAAAAAAACACACAATCAGTGTAGTCTGATTCATAGACAATGACTCCATTAAACCAGATGAGTTCACAGTTTGAACTGGTTTGCAGTTCTGCCTTGTGCAATGTATAGTATTAGAAGAGAGAGAGCTCCTTTCATTTGCAAACAAAATGGAAATTTTACCTGCAATAAACCCAAATGAACCAGAATCAACTGAACTGAATTTGGAATCAAAGCAAAATGAAAGCTTGTGAATCTTAAATCAAACTGAACAAGTATCAAATATTCAGCAATAACCAACCAACTCCTTCCATCTCAGTATTATTCTGTGATAGTCTACAGTACAAAGACCATAAATCAGTTATTACAGTGCATTTTATAGCCAAATTCAGCAATATCTTCAAAAGGATTTAAAATTAGCTGTCAGAAGGCTTCTGCAATCACGTTCAGCTGTAGAAAGATTGACAACCATGTTGTTTGGGAGCAAGGCCTTGGTTTCTGCTGACTCATTGAGATGTCATATTGAAATGTGGTTGCCTTGACAATGTAAAAGAGATTCCACGCATGAGAATAGATCATCGGCAGAGCAAACACACGAGATCGTCCGCATAACACTTTACCCACTTTAATTAGTTTCTCTTCCTCTGTATAGTCTAGCGGTATTATCGTTTCCTCCCCCTCAACTCCATTCATGACCTTGTGGAGGATATTCCACTCTGAATATTTACAATCTGTCTTCATAAATTGTGTTATGTGTGCATTTGTATTGGTGTATTGTGGCACACAGTACCTGCTGCATCAGCTGGCAGACAGCAGAGCGAGTTGCAACAGAAACTAATTGATGTGTCTGAGACACACACTGATACAAAAACCATGTTGAGTGTAGCCAACCATGTCCCATTTCAACAAAGCATGTAAGAGGAATCAATCAGCTGGGAGCGATGCCATTACACACAAGCAGGAGGGCATTTATGCGCAGGCACCTCAGCACTACCTCGCAGCAGATGGAAAGACTGTTAGAGTTTACTTTTTTTGACCTTGTGTATCCTAATTGCTTTTTGCATTTCAGATTCATAACCTCGTTCTCATTACCCAACAACCCATCTGTCTTCCATTAAACAGAGAGAAAGATAGAGAGACACAATTGCAGAATTGGCTGTGTATGTGTATACTGTAGGTCTAAGCATTTTGTGTGTGTGAGTCTTAAGTATAATGCAACATGCATTAACATAACAGTCTAGATCTGATCTGCCAATGTTTAAATAAAACAAACTTTCACACAGACTTCCCAAAATATGTAAAGACACACACTCTCTACTATAACCAAAGTAAATACACATCCTTTAAATGAATTCCTACTACACTATTGTGGAACATTTGTTTCTGATTGGTTGATGCTGCAGCCAAATATCTTTACATAATAATCACTGTTGGTGGTTACCAAAAATCACCAAAAAAACATTAAAATATTCAAATTTAATCAAATGTAATTTTTCACATAAAAAGTCCATAAAATCTCCCATTCATACACATTCCCATTCAAAACACATTGAAATGCACACTTTCATAATAATAATAATAATAATAAATATTATTGTTGTGTTTTTTCTCTGTAATAAAATAAACATACATTTAATGTATATTTAATTACTTTAAATTATTTATAATTCATTATAACTATCATTACTATCATATTACTATAATAATTATTATTATTATTAGAAAGTGTTTTACTATATATTACTCCTAGTACTAATCATTTTAAAATACTTAGTAGTAGTAGTAGTAGTAGTGATAATAATAATAATAATAATAATAATAATAATAATAATAATAATAATAATAATAATAATAATAATAGGTATTATTATAAACAATTATATAATAAAATAAAATAATATTAATAAACATTACTGTTGGTTTACTGTAAAATAAAATAAACAAAATAAATGTAAATGTAATTAAATATATATTATTATTATATATTACAATATTAAAATTAAAACAGTTTAAACATTATTATTACTATCAGTATTATTAGTATTATTATTAGTGTGTTTTACTGTATACTATTACTACTTCTATAACTATAGTAAATATTTTTTATAATTATTTATAATAATAATAATAATAATAAATTATTATTATTATTATTATTCATTATATCATTATTTATTATTATTATTATTATTATTATTATTATTAAATATAATTAGCTGTAGTAGTAGTAGTAAAAAGTGTTTTACAGTATACAATAACTACTAGTACTACTATTAAATACATTATTATTATTATTATTATTATTATTATTATTATTATTATTATTAAATATATGAAGAATAATTATTATTATTATTATTAATTATTATTAATTATTATTATTATTATTA
This sequence comes from Labeo rohita, assembly GCF_022985175.1. Taxonomy (NCBI): domain Eukaryota; kingdom Metazoa; phylum Chordata; class Actinopteri; order Cypriniformes; family Cyprinidae; genus Labeo; species Labeo rohita. The sequence continues at coordinate 9,124,932 of NC_066888.1, read as the reverse complement.
TTATTATTATTATTATTAATCTAAACAAGTGTTTACTTAATTAGTTAACTAGATGTTTTCATCCCTGGGACCATTTCCTGGTCAAACAATGTAGGTGATTTCTGTTTTTTTTTTTTTTTCTATTTGTGAGTATGTTTAGTGCACTTCAGTGTAGGCAAACCTGATTCACACATACACAAACACACACACACACACATTCTGAAACCTGTACACCCACTCTGAGCTAAAAGCCCTGACACAGTGCCTGCAGTGTGCCCACACAGCTCAGACTTACTATAATCTCTTAGATTTAATCGCCAAACATAAACTCAAGCAGCTACTGCATTTTATACACACTGTCCCATCACTTTCACAAATACACGCACTGTCACCCCCCTTACTCCAAAGTAAGACCCCCTACCTTCGCCCCCTAGTGCAGTCCAGCCAAGCGCACCTCCTCTCTCAGAGTTCCTCTTCACACCTGAAGAGTCTTTTTCCCTCCTCTGTCCTTGTAAAAACAAAGCGGGTATCAACGGGACCAAGGAAGGTTAGCAGAAACCTCTGCCTTTATTCGCTTCTCTGCTGTAGTATATGTGACTATCCCAGCATCAGATAGGAATCCTCTCCTGCAGCAGTATCAGCAACAGCAGCAGCCGACCGGCTCACCAGCTCAATGAGGGTGACTACAGGACTACTGCAGGAACAGCAGCATCAGACTCTCTCACATACACACGCCCCTCACTGCACACATACGCACACCAGGCCACATTACTCCTGCCTTCACTCCACTCTACCTTATTCTGTCGAATAGCAGCTCCGCACTTTATTTATTTTTTTACAGTGGCTCCTCCATTCGGTCTCATCCACCTTACCTCATTCCAGCAGTATCCCTGATGCATGTGTTTTACTCCTCTTGGGACTTCCAGAAATACCATTTGTCTGGTCCAGAGAGCATGTCTCAGAGCAGGAAGACATTTCAGGGAATCGTCTGGTGGGAAACATGGAATAAACATGACTCATGTGCTTTCACATGCTCTGCTGAAATGTATTCACTTACTATGAGATGTCGACTGAAGAGATGTTGGCTATGTTTACATGACCACAGATATTCTGATATTAACTGTTCATTTACTTATTATTGTGTATTTTCAGTCTAAACTCCAGATTAAGCCAATAGTGTGGTTATTAGAAATCTAAGTAAACCTAATAGCATGTTCCTGTATTAATATTCCATGTATAAAAGGAAGTGTAAACTTATTAACCACATTAAGCCAATATTCTGATTTCTATAAGTCTGAATAAAACATTTAGCATATTCTTCTTACATGAACATAATTTGTATACATGAATATGAATATATTTCGATATTAATCAGAATTTGGTCATATTTCAACTATATAAGCAGAAGTGTAAACTCAATAACCACATTAAGCCAACATTCTGATTTCTGTAAGTCTGAATAAAATATTTTGCATATTCTTCTTACATTAATATAATCTGTGTATAAATATATTCCAATATTAATCAGAATTTGGTCGTATTCCAAATATATAAGCAGAAGTGTAAACTCCTTAACCACATCAAGCAATATTTTGATTTCTGTAAGTGTGAATAAAACATTTTCCATATTTGTCCTACATGAATATAGTTTGTATACATGAATATGAATATATTCTGATATTAATCAGAATTTGGTCATATTCTAAATATATAAGCAGACGTGTAAACTTATTAACCACATTAAGCCAGCATTCTGATTTCTGTAGGTCTGAATAAGACATTTTTGTACACATAAATATGAATATATTCCAATATTAATCAGAATGTGGTCATTACAAAAATAGAAGCAGACGTGTGTAAACTCATCTGAATAAAACATGTTGCATCGTCTTCTAATAGCCAGTATTTTCATATTCACGTAAACATATGAATATTCATCACAACAAAATATTTATGCATGTCTGGGTTGTTTAACAAAGGAGATTTTTTTTCTTAATTTATTCAGAATATGCTAAAGAGTTTAATGAGTTTACACTGTGCTTATGTAATTGGAATATGGCCAAATTCTAATAAATATCTTCTCATATTCATATTTATACAAATTATACTCATGTAAACACAATGCCTCTCTTAAAATTTCAAAAACAGAAGCAAAGTAATTCATTATTTATAAACCACATGTAAGGCACTTCAGAAAAACTGAAACGATGCAGAGCTAGAACATAAACTTAGTATACTTATATATAATGGCATAGCAAAAAAATAAGTCCAATAAATAGCATTTAACAGTATTTATCAATCTTACGTGCATGTTTTCTGTCATACTGTCTCACATGCTAGATGACTAAAATGTCTGTAACAGCCACGGCAATACACAAATACACATAAAATGAAAGAAACTTATCTTGTACTCCAGCAGACTCATTATTTCGCATCAAGAAATCCAGTACATTTATTAGAATTAATGGATTTTTATTAATACTGCATACTGTAAAAATATTGGCTCAGGAAAACATCTCACCTAGCTAAGGGTGTTTTGAGGTGAACACTAGTATATAATTGTAATTACTGGACTATAAACTCATTTTACTCGATTAAATTGTTTATCCAAACCAAAGAGCAGGAGGGGGTGGCAACAGGGTGCTATATTAACGCCATGCTCATCAAAACGTGAAAGACTCTGTGGAATCTGTGTCTCAAAGCAAGTGAGCGAAGGAAAAGCGTTTTAGACGACACAACCCAGTTGAAGTTCATTAGACCTATCGAGCTGGAACATTAGCCTGATTAAACGATTGCTGTTTTAGGTACTCTTAACCAAAGCAAATAAGAGTGAGGCGCGCATCTGGAACCTGCCAAAACAAATCGCTCAAGCGCCACAGCGTCCGGTGCTTCATTAACGGAGGATGATGAGCACGTTTAACCTGAGTTCGGAAGAAGGGGTGCAGACCGGCTGCTCACGTATGCCCAGACTCAGAGGTAATTACATTTCCATTCAGTGTGGCCTTTCACAGATTCCATTTTGCTTATCAAATATGTCCAAACCCGATCTGAGATCAGATTGGGATTCATAAAGGCTTATTAATTACAGCAGGCAAGAAGAATGACAGAGCTGGGGTAATTGAAAAAGGCTTCGTAAGGTGTCTATGAGTCCATAATAAGTGAGGAATGAGAAACCACACACACCCCCTCCTGGAGTGAGTGTGCATTTGAATGTGGCTTTAGACCATATTGGCTCTAGTATTAGCTTTGTGTTCCTGGACTAATTAGTCTTCCAGGTCCACTGGAGCTTTAGGATTTAATGTTATATTTTAATTTTGAAGATTTACCTGTTGCTAGAGGTGTCAAATGCAATTGCCAGAGTTTGTGGGTCTCAACTTTACTGAAAAGTACTTGAATTTCTATACAGGATGCAGGAAAGGAAAGGACGTGTGGCCAAGCATGGTGTCCCATACTCAGAATCTGTGCTCTGCATTTTATCCATCCAAGTACACACACACAGCAGTGGGCAGCCATTTTTGCTGCAGTGCCTGGGGAGCAGTTGGGGGTTCGCTGCCTTGCTCAAGGGGCTTATTTTATTTGTGGTATTTAAGGTGGAAGAGAAAGCTGTACATTTACTCCCCCCATCTACAATTCCTGCCAGTACCGAGACTCAAACCCGTAACCTTTGGGTTAAAAGTCTGACTCTCTAAGCATTAGGCCACGACTGCCAAAATATTAAATGTCACAGATGTACGTTTGCTGAGTAATCCACTATTTTGTAGAGAAGGATCAAAATGACAATTTTCCCCTGAGATTTGGAACCAAATTACCAGGCGGTAATGAGTTCAGAATGATGGCAGCATCATTATGTTATTTTTACACAGAGATTGGTAGGTCTATTAGTAAAATCTGTTGACTTTAGCAGTCTTTGTTATATTATATGCCAAAGGTGGCCATTCAAAAATGGGAAAAAGCACTTTTCAAGTTTTTTCTCCAAAGTTTGCACGCCTGTAACTCAAGAAGTATTAAAGATTTCATAATGGCCTTTTGGATTTTGTGTCTTAACAAACTTTCCTTTTAGCACCTTAACTTTAAAGCCCTATATGGTTCATTTCCAGAGACACTCAATACCTTAATACAGCCCCAAGAGTAAACTTAAACTGCACGCATTTTCAGTGGTAAAAAACAAAATGTGTCACTTTGCATACAGATGATACTTCTTTTCTTTTAAAAAGGAATTTCTGAAGAACAAAATAATGTTGAAACTAGAAATGTACCATCCTTTCTTCTGTCAAAACATCTGCGTTTAACATACCTGTTTGAGTGCCATAAATACACTTTTCCAAAGTTTGTTTGCCTGTAACTCAAGAAGTATTAAAAGATATCACAATATGATTTTAGATTCTGATTCTTAATAAACTTTATTTTGGAGTATCCATTTACAAGGCCCTACGTTGTTCAGATCCAGAGATATATGGGGATCTTAATGTATCTCTACGTAATAATAACCATTATCAGCAGTTGAAAACCAAATGTTGGTTGCTTTGTATACGATACTGTATTTAAAGAACTATGCCTGAAGAATATTGTTAAAACTAGAATTGTAGCTTGTTTCCCTCTAAAACTGTCATTTTGACCCTCCTCTACAAAATAGTGGATTACTCAGTGAATATACATCAGCGACATTTAAAGGGATCATTGGATGCTAAGTTCACTTTTTCATGTTGTTTGAACATGTGTGTTGGTAGTGTATGTACAAATGTACCCTATAATGATTAAAATTCATGCAGTGGTTTTTAATTAATCTGTAAAAATACTATTCCCTTTTTCAAATTGAGCTGTTCTCAGATGCCTGTCATTGTGGCGTCACACCGACAGAGGCCACTCCCACGATAGTTGATTGACATGAGCGTTTTATCTCAGATCAGTTGTAAAACTTTGTTTTAATGCCGGAGGAGGGAAGTAAGTTAGACAAGAATATCTCTGATTGAGCGATTGAGGTGTTGTGTTGCTGGATGTAATAATGAACATAATGTTCATCATTTACTCCCGACATCTGAGCAGCTAGTATTATGCAGTAGACTACATTTGTTTGTGAAGGGAATGCACCTCCCGATCTACATATATCAGTCTATGTTCGTGCAAATCATTCATAATCCAGCTTCACTTACAGCAGAAGAGAGTATAAGGTTTTTTTAATGAATCTTTGCGATCGCCTTTCCTAATAATGTGCTCGTTAGCAAGTTTAGCGGCCAAATGCAGCTAAACACGGCTAAAGTAAACAGGCTCGTCACTCCACAGAGAGAAGAGAGGGGCGTGGCGAGCAGAGCTCATTTGCATTTAAATCAGTCTCGACCAGAATGAGATGATTTTTGCAGAGCTGTTTTTGGCAAGGTAAAAAGGGTGTTGTTTTACACAACCATTGAGAATTTTTAACCAAAGTACATTATAGACTTTTCATTAAGACCCTAAAGAATCATATCAACTTGTGGAAAATGGGCATCCGATGACCCCTTTAATATTTTCGCTTTCCTCACTATACATGTTTATCTTTCTTCTGAAAACAATATTGACAATTAAAAACTTGAGCCAGGAATCACTGGTTGAGTTGACAAAGAATGACCTTCGCTCTCGCGACCCCATAAAGAATGCTCAATAGTGCTTACACAGACACAATCATTGTGGCATTGAATTATGGCAGATGAATGAGCAGATAGCAAAACGTGAACCTTTACTAGCACTTAAAGGCTAGTGATGTATGGGATGTTGTCAGGATGCTGTGTTTCTGTAAAACAAAAATACTGCAGTTTCAAGTATCAGGCTGTAACCTTAAGTCGTCAATTCTGTTGTCTTGTGGATGCTGATACTAAGAACAGCTAGCTAGAGCTGGTCGATTAGCTTTAGCTTAGCACATTTTCTGGTCAACTTGCCAAAAATCGCATGAGCTTGTGCTTCCAGTTTAAATGGATGGAGGTATATTAACTGTGGCTTCAATCAGTTATATCACTGCCCAGCTCTCAAGTCAAAGAAAAAGTCAGGGGTTGACAGCAGAAAAGAGTTTGTTGGTTTGGCACAGCAGCTAAAGCTCTGAACAAATAATTGAAAGGTTGAACACCATGAATGCCATAACCCCAGGTTTCCCAAAGCTTACACGAAATAACTACTTACTTTGACTCTTTTCATACCAATCCTACATGCAAGCCCACAAAAATAGACCCAAGAGATGTCCATCCATGTGTTTACACATCCATCCACTGTCAAGCATTTATTACGAAATGTAAGTTATGTAACTTAGGTTGTTGGGACAACCGCAAGCCCATTTCTCACTTGATAAACAAACGTGTTGTTCTTGTCACTCTTCCACTGAACACAAAAACTGCTGCAGTCACCAAAACTGTTAAGAAGTCAATAACTACAGACCACTCTCTACCTCTCTTAGCCAACCTTACAAAAAGAGTTGCTCCCTGCCAGCTACAGTCACATCTGCTTTCTAATAACTCCAATAAGACTTTTCAGTTTTTTTGTCAGTTCCACAATAACTAGACAGCTTTCCGCAGAGTCAGTAATGATCTTTTTGTCTCTGCAGACTCTCAGGCTTTTAGTATTCTTATTTAGCTTGATCTGACTACAAGTTTTGGCATAGTCTGTCACGGCAACTCTCAGCTATTTGTATCACTGGCACCACTCTCTCCTAGTTTACTTCCTGTCTCGCTGACAGACGATTTATCATCTCTCCAGAAACAAAAATCCTTCTGAGCGGCCCTCACTCAAGGTGTCCCCCTGCATTAGGCCTCTCCTTTTCATAATCAACTCACATCCCCTTGGTCAACTTATCTGTTGTTGTCTCGGCTATCGTTGTTATGCTGATGACATGCAGATTTATATTACTCAAAAGTCCAACTGAGATTGATGGATTTTTTTGTGAACAGTCCTACTGGGTATTACATTTGACCTATCTATCACTTTCGTAGCAGCTCCTGTTTTTCTCTCTCTTACATCTACATTTCCATGTGTATATTTTTTATCCTCCACCAACAAAAATACTTCAAACATCAAGTCTTGTGTCTCACGTTGTTCAAAGTGTTGTGTAATCACTGTGCTCCAGCTCCATTCCAGGCTTTTCTATTTCTCATTCTGAGAAAACAGCAAAACATCAGTGTAAATTTTCATTTGACAAATAGCAACAAGTTCTTAGTGCCATTCAAGGGCAAGATCTACAAAATTGTCGTATGCCCAGTCATGCTGTACCGTTCCGAGTGCTGGCCAGCAACCAACAAGCACAAGCAGATCCTCCAAGATATGGAGATGAAGATGCTCTATTTGCCCCAGGGCCTCCTGGGACTCAACCACGTCAGGAACGAAGATGTCTGAAAGTGTATGGGCATGGTGCACATAGTCAACAAGATGCGCGAAGCCTGACTC